>NC_133783.1:24182284-24482284 GCF_003597395.2 Chelonoidis abingdonii
CCCCACAAATTCCCTCCCTTAAGCTTTGAAAAATCCGGTTTCCTGATTGGTCCTCTTGTCAGGTGTTTGGTTCCCTTTGTTAACCCTTTACAGGTAAAAGAAACATTAACCCTTAGCTATCTGTTTATGACACCCCCAAGGCTTTCCCTTCACACTGGCCCACAACCCATTTAGAAACTTCCCATGACCCACTGGTGGATTGCGACCCACTGTTTGGGAAACACTATCCTAAAGAACTCCACACTACTATAGCATGACTAAATATTGCATCATATGCACACAGGAGCAGCGCCAGGGTTTTTGGCGCCCTAGGCGGGGGTCCTTCCGTGCTCCTGGTCGGTGGCGGCAATTGAGTGACGGGGGGTCCTTCCGTGTTCCTGGTCATCAGGGCACTTCGGCAGTGGGTCCCGGAGCGAGTGAAGGATCCGCCGCAGAATTGCTGCCGAAGACCCAAAGCACAGAAGGACCCCCCGCCACTGAATTGCGGCTGAGAGCGGCAAAATGCCGCCCCCCCAAATCCTGGCACTCTAGATGACCGCCTAGGTCTCCTAAATGGAAGCGCCGGCCCTGTATGCACAGGTCCTTTACCTTGTTTGTCTGCAACTCTTCTATTCCTAAACAGCCAAACATTGGGACTTTGTTAAAGACTCATTGCTATGTATAAAAGCATATTCAGATCAAATTCATCTCCAGACACCATCACTGCAACCAAAGTGATTGTATGGGCCCAAGTTGAAATAGTTATCCATGGTGCAGATCGCATCATGAACCCTAAATTAAGTCTTTATGCTGTCTGAGTAAAAGGGGAGAGGAATTTTTGGCAATAGTCTTGCAAATCAGACTGATTTGCTTTGTTGATATTCATGAGCTCTGGTATGAAGAAAACAAAGGCATTGTGAATGTTATAATGAAAAAAGTGTCCACCAGAATATTTGTGGAGGATGTGCCATCATGGCCATTTTGAAAAACTCTATTATTGGCATGAGAGAGAGACTGAAATTATGGAATATTTGTAAAAAAAAAATAGCAAAAAAAAAAAAAAAGCCATCTGGTCATGTCATTCAAACAGGGAACAGAAACTATACCATGAGACTTAGGTGACCAGTCTTACAGCATAAACAAGCAAAGCAGCTAGTACAAGCTACAGCCAAGGGCACAGGGGCTGTACTGAACCTTCCAGATGTCTCTAATCTTCTCACTCACCCTATTCTGGCCCCTGGTAGCGTTGGTCCCAGTAGCTTCCCGTCAGTATGGAGAAGAGCAGCAGCTAATAAGAACCTTCACAGCTTCCTGAAATCACTCAATCAACCCTGAAATTTGAACTCAATTTTTTTTTCTCATTTGCTTTCTAGCCATTGAAGTTGGTTCTCGCCCATTTCATATCACCTCTCTCCTACCATTGTAACCCTTCACCTGTCCAAACTCATTTTCCCTGACCATGATACTTCTCATCCTTCTGCCTGCCATAACATGTGGAATCATAGTCTGTATTTACCAGGAGGAATGTATTAAAGAAAACAGCTACAAGTACAAACGTGCTCCCACCCAGCTTGAGTTCCAGCTTGATCTTCCTTGTTTCCAGATAGCCTGTCTGGAATCCTGTGCAGCACACAGACACATGTAATTGCTGAATAATCCTGCTACTACACTTTTCCTTTATTCTTCTTACCTCGCTTCTGCCCACTCCTTTGTCTTACTCCAACAATCCCTTGCTCACCCCCTCTCCAACCCAGAGCACTCACCTCCCTCAAAATGTTTTTGTACAATCAATAAAAACTATGAAACTAAGGACACCTGTCATGCCTTGCCATTTCCCTGATCCTTTTGCTTGTATGGTCTTTCCTCTACCTTTCAAAGGTGTTTGTCTTTTTAGACTGTAAACATTTCAGGGACTGTCTTCATATGGGTTTTACTGCACCCAGCACAAAGAGGGTCTTGGTCCTGATTGTATTGCAGTAGTGCCTAAAAGCCCCAAACAACAACACTTCATAAGCAACCCATTAGTAAAGAAAAGCCATAGGTGAAAATGTATATGAATAAACTATTTGAATAGGAGCAGACAAAAGAGCTAAATCGATCAGTTAATTATTTGCTTTCAATAATTCCACCATCTGTAATCATCATAATCCCTCATTTTGGTGACAAAGGGAGGACATTGCTCTCAGCAACATGGAATTAAGCATCATTTCTTGCTTCTACATAAATGGTCAGTTAACCCATCCAGGTTTATCAGAACTATCATTTGAACACCACACAGGGCACCAGAAAGCTACATCTTCCAATTTGTCAAGAAATGCACAGAACTGGCATTACCCAGTAGAAAAGCCGATAGATCAACATCCATAGAAATTCCCAGTATTAATGCTATTCTTCATTCAACTTTAAAATGGGAATAGCATGTGGGTGATGGTGTCTGTAACCAGGTCTTGATTCACTACCACTGGTGCCTCCTGCTGGTTGCTCTTGGAACTAGCTCATCAGCTGAGGAGTGCCCTCTGCGTGTGGTGTCTCAGCTGTTGTCTGCTCTGCTGATTTGGGAACCACGTTGCTCGCTGCTTGGTGGTGTCCGCTTCAGGACACTGCCCTCTGGCAGTGCCCACTACTCCACTCTCACCCCCCTTCTGGGGCGGGGGTAACAACAGTGCTTCAGCTTGCAGCTGCCTCAGTAGCCAACCACAACCCCAATGTCTAGCCTCTCACCTCAGGGGCAAGTTGCAGTCAGTTTCAGCCATACTCCTCCGTGGCCAGGTGCACTTCAAGGAGGGAAGGTGGGGGGACCCAGGCTCACCCACTACTCTGGGTCCCGACGTAGAGACCCTCTAGCAGCAGCCCCCCTCTGCCCTCCTTCTCTCCCCTCTTGTCCGCCGATCTTCCCTGGGACACTTCCCCTTTGGCCCCATGCACCTTCTCGACCCTTTTTAGCAGGAGCTGCAGCCTGGCAGGTAACTGGGCCAGAGCTCTCCTCTGCTCCCCTCAAGCCTGCCCAGCACTGCTCTGTCCAAGGTGCTACCTCTCTCCTGACTAGCAAGGAAGGAAGACAATGGCTCCTGAGGGAAGAGAGTGCCCTTGGCTTTGCTATGAAGCCTTTATATATGGCCCAGCCCGGCCCTGACTGGTTCTCCACAGGCTTTGCTGCTTGGCTGCTGCTCTGTGCAGCCTCTCTAGCCTGTTCCAGCCCTTTTTCTCATGGAGTGGGACAGCCACCCCACTCCAGTGTCTTTCCCCCACCCCAGCTCCAGCCCCTCACGTCTGGGACAACCCATTTGGTACAGTCAAGTCAGGTTAACAAAATGCTGTGAACGACTTTACGTTGAACTTGCTTGATTTGATAGTCCATGCAACATATCTGAATGTTATGGTTGACAGTGACCCATTCTTCCTGCGTGAAATGAATTTCTAGGTCAATTTTATGCAGCATTTTAAGACCAGTATTAGAATCATGCTTTTTATTTGGAAAATTATAAATGAATGAGGCAAAGAAGAAGCCTGTGCAAATTTAAGGGATAGTCCACTCTGGTGATTAAAGGGATGGAATATATATTCCTTATATATAAGCTGATCATTCTGCACTGAAAAAGATCATATTTTTATTCTTTGGGAAAGTAATTATCTTTATAACATTTGAAAGTATCCTTTGTGAAAATCACACATATTTAAACATGATGGAAAGACTAAAGGCTGGGTACACAAAAGACCTTCATGCTGGGATATCTCTCTATTCTCATGGATCCCATAATTCTTGGCCAGCGATTGGATGGCTTCCATTCTACAGATGGTACAAGCTGCATTGCACTGCTTTAGGGATCCCTCAGAGTCCCTTGCTAACAGGAGCTAGATGTTCTGGAATGTGCCTCATTATCAGTAACAGAGCAGGATGTCATGCAGCCAGAGGCCTAGAGATGTTAACTGCCTGGGAATAAGTATTTGGACAGGAGCTCTAGGCCCCCATGGAATGGGCTTGCAGGTACAGCTCTGAACATTCTGCCGCTGCAGACCCAAAAGTGTAACTTTACTCCAAAGACTGAAAAGTGCTTGTCCAAGTACACAGTGGAGAACATTTGGCTAACTGCAGTTTATCTACATTGAAGAGAAGCTAAAGGAATAATCTTTGTTTACAATCTAATTTAGATTATAATAGCTCCGTTTTAGCAATTTGTCATATTTTTCTGGTTTGTATGGTGCTATTTACATTAGATACATTCATTTCCATAGAGATAAAGAAATTTCCTAGGTTTAAAAGAGTCTATTTCTCATAAACTAACACAAGGGGTTAAATAACATCATGTCCAGCATAATTTTACAACTCCAATCCAAGTAGTTAGAGACTCTTTTCTCTAGCCTCTGAACTAGCTGTTGTAGTAATTTCCTATAAAGGGGAGTGATTCAAAGTCTCAGGTGAGGAAGGAGTTATGGGCAGGGAAAAGCAGAGTTGGAGTCCAAGTCCCTTTATCTGGATCTGGATGGCAGCAAGCTGGAGCCATTGATTCAGATTAGATTAGATGCCACTTTAGGACAGTCCTAACGTTTCCCTTCTCCCTCTCAGTTTTGAGCCTTACATTGTAAGATCACTACTTTTTTTTCACCATTTATTTTCAGCATCACCACAGACACAGTAAAAGGTGCCATCTACAGGCTGACTGTAGACACTATAGCCTTTTAGCTCTTCAGTTTCCCAAAAGGAGCTGGTTTCCCTTCTTTTAATAGGTCCCAGTCCTATGAACTGCCCTGTTAGCTAAGGATGCTCACAACCGAGATATCAGAGCATGGGGGCATCTCTTTGTAAGCCATGACTCCATGTGTTTGTATGGTGCCTCTCACCATGGAGCCCTAACCCTGACTGGGTTCTCTAAGCACCACAATAATATAAATATTAACTAATAATAAATGCATGTGATGGAATTTGACTAGAAGCATTTCCAGGGGGAGGTTTGTTAGGTCTGCTCAGAGATTGCTTATTATTATTATTTGTGTTGTGGTAGCACCAACCCCATTGTGCTAGGCCCTGTACAAACATAGCAAAGAGATGGTCCCTGTCCCAAAGAGCTCACAGTCGAAGTACTTGTCTGTGCAGTCAGGTGCTAAGTGACTGCAGCTGGGGATAGATGGGTTCCAGAGTAGGGCAAAGGACAGCCTAGAATGGAGGGGTGGGTTAGCACACTAGGTTACATACCTTAGGGAACAATCCTGCACTGGCAGAGGCTGGCTGCACAGGACTTCTCTGACTCATTTCTAAAATTGAGGAAGCTGTCCATGAAGCATTCCCTACCACAGAGAGATTGGATTCCACTTCGTATGTGCCTAACATGGGCAATAGAATTGCCCATATTGTACATAGTATGCTGGGCTTTCTGTCATAAACACCAAGAATGTGATTTTTTAGTCCCTAGTTCAGTTTCTCTCTCTGGATGGAAGTGTGGAATCCAAAAAAAGCATCAGATTATAAAGTCATGATCATTTACTCATCTGATGCCATCCCTCTGTCCTAGATGCGTCAGGCAGAGAGAGAGGGGAAGATCTGCAGTTGGAATGAGCAGCACAGAACTAAGCAGAAGCTGGGCCCTCTCTTGTTCCATAGACACAGGCCCTTGCCTACAATGAGCACTTTCAGATTTGCCAGTGGTAAGCTCGAGCGTAGGTAACGTGCTGGTGGCCAATGGCATTTCCGTCACTGTCATTTAGACATGCGCTGAGCAGGGTGAGATGACAGGCTGGTAAAACAGCCAACACTTTGTCTCCACTAGAGCTCCCACTGCACTAGAGGGCCCAACCAAGCGCAGGGCACCATGGGGGTAGACTGGGTGCATACACATAATGAACAACAACTCCTGCCCCAAAGAGTTTACAATCCAAATATACAAGCCAGGCCAAGGGTGGGAGAAAGGAAGTATCACTACTGCCATTTTACATGTGAGGAAGTGATGGGTAGCAACAATAACTTGTCCAAGGTCACACTGGGACTTTGGGGTAGAACTGGGAATGGAACCCAGAATCCCAGTCCAGTGTCTTACCTATAAAGCCATTCATGTCTATTTTAGTGGTTCAGCCTTGATGCATGCTCTTGGTATAGGCTGGTTCGATTTTGTTCTTGGCTCCTTGCATTTCCACCTATTTTCACCCTGTCCTAGCTATGTGCACACCTAATTCCCCTTCCTTCTCTTCCTCACAAAACATAAACCGAGCCAGATGCAGCAGAAGTATAGACATGTATAAATTCATAAGACAAGGAAATGCATCTTAAAAATGTCTGCTGTACACAACAGCTGGGTCACGGAGGTCACCTGACAGCCACAGCATCTATAAAAATGAGGCAGCTCATAAGATGTGGAATTATCCGGTTGGTACCCATGTTTACCTAGCCCACAAAGAGCAGTTGCTGCTGGTAAAGGCAAATATCTACAGATCCAGCTAGTTTATCTCTAAGAGTATGTCTACACAGGGACAAAAGCCCTGCAGCAGGCCCACAGCTGGGCCAGGTCAGCTGAACTGGGCTCACAGGGCTTAGGCTTCAGGGCTAAACATCGCTGTGTAGATGTTCAGGCTTGGGCTGGAACCCAAGCTCTGGGACCTGCACCCTCACAAGAACCCAGAACTTAGGCTCCAGTCTGAGCCAGAATGTCTACACAGCAGTTTTTCAGCTCCAGAGCCCAACCCTGACAAGCCTGAGTCAGCTGACCCGAACCAGCTGTATGTAGACATACCCTTTGTGAGTAACTTAGTACAGGAGTACAGTTCCGGGAGCAAGGTTAAAATGGATCACACTTACACACACAACTGCTCAACTGCTCATGTGATGAGTTTTTCAGAACCATCTTTGCCAGCCCTTAATTAGAGATGTTTAAAGCAGGGTTTTCTCCCTTACAGCTCATTGTATTCCTTCTTAATCTTGCAGTGAAAGCCGTAGACTGAGCTTGTGACATTGCTGCAGTTTACAAGGCTGTCCTTGAAAGAAGATTAAATGAACTTTACACCGTATCTTCAAACAGAATGGGAAGTTAGGTTTGAATGGGAAAGGCGGTGCTGAAAAGGACAGTGAAAACCATAAATAGGACAGTTGGCCTTTGTATGTGATCTCATGTTTCAAGTTTACTATAATTCTAAAGTCTCTTTTCAAATGAAAACCTTCTGCTTTATATTAAAAACATTTGTCAAAGCAGATAGTGTCTTATGCTGTTGCATAATAAAAACTATGCTGCGCAGAACAAATCATGCAGTAGCTACTGGGTATCACTCATATTTATGAATTCTGGAATCTGTGCTAAATCTTGGGGGTGAAGACTAGTTGTATTCATATAAATGTGCTAATTAATAAGCATATAAGTGGACTAGTTCAATTTTGTCCAGATAGATATACACATGCTGGAATTCATACTTAGCCAACCCCTGTTACATAGTTATATCCTCCCTTCCAATATGGTGTAATAAATTAGAAAACTTTCCTAGCTCAGTTAGTTCTTCTAATGCAATCCAACAGAGCACAAGCCCATCTTACTGGGAGCTACAGTCCTTCACCATCTGTTTAGAACCTAATTACAAATGCAAAAAAATAATGTGCTTTACAATTGCACCAGTAAAAAGCTGTAAATGATTTAAATGCATGCATATGTTCCCTGCAGAATTCAGCATGCATCTGTGGCTGCTTCTTCTCACGTTAGAGGCACAAATCAACAGAAAAGTACCCAAATCTGACTAACAGAATGTCCCTGTAATGGTGATTTTTATACCTTTAGTTATTTTTTTTTGAATGGTAAATAGGGCTTTTTTGAAGCAATTCATTCGACTGCATTTTCTTCAGTTACATTTTTAAAACTGTTTATCACCATTGTGTAAATATAGTACAAATCACTCCATAAAACTTGCAAAAGAAAGGCAGGAACAGAGAGTCAGAGGGTCAGCCTGCAGCTGGCTGTCTACATTTCAAAGCACGTTGTTTTCCTTCAGAGTGAAATGCTACAATATACAACGATCCTGTCTGGGTGGGTATGGGATCAGACCAGCTGCCCTGGAATACTCCATCTTTGGGGGCTGATGCAAAGCCTATTTAAGACACTTGGAGTCTTTCCATAGACCTCAATGGGCTTTGGATTAGGCCTTAAACTAGTCTAATTTCAGAGTTGGCGCTTCACTTCCAGGTATTGGTGCTCCCTCAGCCCATGTAAGAGACCACCAGTGTTTTAGAACATTGGCTTAGGTGCACATTTATATATGGATGGTGGAAGCAGGTCGCTAATTTGAGGCGTGGCAGTGGGGGAGTGCAACTGCCAAGCAATTATAGCTTAAAAAAAGTGGAACCAAAAAACTGTAAGGCCAGTGTTTTAAATAGTCCAAATCAAGTAGGAATGTCCCAGAAGCATGCATTGCCCTTGACTGTAGAGGTCAAGGTAGCAAAGTCTCTAAATGCAGCTACTTATGAGCTGCTGAAGGAAGGTCAGAGAGCAATGACTTGAGAGACCCACCTGTAATAAGGAAATCTCTTAACATTCTGCTGGAATCAGTGTGGTGATTAAAAACACTGATGCTTCCACTACCAGGCCTCCCTTCCCATACGAATCAAACTGATAGGAGAGTGGTAATTAGGAGTGAAGTCATACTGGCTGGCCTGTGGACCTAGATGGAGAGAAATATGCATACACCTCATTAGGAAGCAGATAGGCTTTATGGTTAGGCTGCACAGACAGAACAAGAATTGCCACAGCATGCATAAACCTGCTTGTTTGCCTTATTCTAAGGTCACAGGAATAACTCTGACCAATTGCCCTTCTAATCCATTGCAACAGGCTGGCCCAGTCTCATGGATGTGGAGCCCCAGCTCCTGGAGCCATGCAATTACCTGATATCTTTCATGTAAGTTTTAGCTCTCATGGTTGCAGAGAAAATCTTGAACACTATGAGCAGAGTGGGACCTCAGCTACTTCAAAAAACAATCTTACTTTTGGGGCGGGGGGGGGAGGGAGGCGGAACTGATTCGTGACTTGTGAACATTTGAGAGTGGCAGTATGGTGGTAAGGAAATTGTGGGGAGGGGGACAAGGGCATATTATGCTGTAAGTGGGTATGTCTCCTCCACGCCCCACCAGCCCCTCAGCCAACTTTCTTCCCAGTGCAGGTATCCCACTAGCCTCTTCACTTTTCTGGTAAAAAAGTCTTTATTTTTGCCTGGCTGGGCAAAACTGAAAATACCAGCCATTTCCATTTCAGGCTTGTCCTCACCAGAGAAGATTCAGTTTTATCTTTGTTTTGTCTTGTATCCTCTGGCCACACTGTATACAAGTGCTGTGCAAAACTGGACTATATCAACTGGAAGTTTGAAAGGGTTCATGTGAATCTTTTATTTGGTTTCATTTCACATGGGTTCGCACTCATTAATTTTGTAAGAATCATTCGCTGGTCTTACATGCGTTAGTGAAAAAAAATCAGAACACTGCAGCGCTTCAGCTAGTTTTGCCTCAAAACTATGTGAAATGACAAGCTTTCCCCAGTTGCAGCGTGAAATCATAAATTGACACAGGGTCATGATTCTGAACCCTCGCAAAGAACCAAGGCTGAACTCACACATGGCAAAGAAACACAACATCTGAATAATATATGATATGATTTGGGACACAGCTGGTCCAAAAAAAATGCGGAAAGTTTTTCATGAAAAAAATTCAATGGAATTTTAGAAATTTGAAAAATTTCAATCATCTCCAATTTTGTGACAAAAGTTTGTGCAAATCCATTGTAAGCCTGCCATCAGAAGAGGGCAGTGGACAAAAGATTAACCAATGCATGATAAATTCCCCTGTAGGTCTTTATTAAATGACTAATGAAAAGGTATTATTTAGAAAGACAGTAGTCTTTGTGGTAGACTTAAATTTACTGGGAATGGCTATGTTAAACATACTGTTGGCTGATGTTTGCAGGGAAAGACAGATAATGGTGGAAAAGACAGTTACCTTTTTCCATAACTAGTGTTCTTCAAGATGTGCTGCTCATGTCCATTCAATTTAGGTGTGTGTGCTCGCCATATGCACTGGTGCTGGAAGTTGTTCCCTCAGCAGTATCCATAGGGGACTGGCTCTGGCACCCCCTGGATGCCGCCAAGGATGCCTGCGCTCTAGTCGAGTGGGCTGTGATGATCGGTGGTGGAGGGATTCCCGCTAACTCATAGCAGGTCCGAATGCAAGAGGTGATCCAGTTAGAAATCCTTTGTGTGGACACTGGGAGGCCCTTCATCCTATCAGCTGTAGAGATGAAAAGCTGAGTTGACTTAAGGAAAGGTTTTGTTCTAGGTAGAAAGCCAGAGCCCTTCTTACATCCAAAGCACGAAGGCACCTCTCTTCACTAATCTCATGGGGCTTAGGGCAGAAGACTGGAAGAAAGATGTCCTGGCTCATGTGGAAAGTAGACACCACCTCCAAAGAGGCCCATTCAGCTATGCAACATCCACACCATGAGGTGGAGGGTTGCGAGGTTGGGATGCAAGAGTTGGCCATGATCCTGTGACAGCAGGTTCAGTCAGTTTGGCAGGGGCCAGGGAGGGATCGCTGACAAGCTTGATAGCATCCCAAACCAGTGCTGGAGAGGCCATGCCAGGGAAATCATGATAACCTGCGTCTTGTGTCTCTTGATTTTCGCTAGGACCTTGCTGATGAGAGGAATTGGAGGGAATGCATACATCAGGCTTCTTGCCCATGGCAGGAGGAAGGTGTCAGAGAGGGAGCCCTGGCGCAGACCCTGTCTGGAGCAAAACCTGCGACACTTCCTGTTCTGCCTGGTGGCAAACAAATTCACTTGGGGAGGATTCCATGTTCGATGCAGAAGTCCCAGAGATGGAATGGCTCTTGGCAAATGACTGAGGATTGCGCTTCACCTTGCCTGTTGATGTAGAACACTGAGGCTGTGTTTCGGTGAGGACTCTGACCACTATGCCCAACAGGTGAAGTAGGAAGACCATGCATGCTGTGCATACTGCCCTGAGCTCTTTGACGTTTATGTGTAATGTTGATTCCTCTCAGGACCACATACCTTGGGTCTGGAGGGTGCCAAGATGCACCCCCTAGCCAAGGTCCGAGGCATCCGAAACCGACTTGACGAGTGAGGAGTGCTGACAAAGGGAACTCCTTCCAGGACTTGCCTGGGGTTGGTCAACCATCACAGCGAGGTAAATACCATCGCAGGGATGGTGTCGACCTTCTCCAGGTGGTCCCCAGACTGGGAGTAGACTGTCGCCAGCCATTGCTGCAGGGGTCGTATCCGGCATGGAGCACTACATATGTATATGCTGCCATGTGACCTAGTAGGCATAGGCAAACCCTGGCCGTGCTCAGGTGAAATGCGGAGACTTCCGTGATGAGGTCCATCAGTGCCCTGAATCTCTCCAGCGGCAGGAACGCCCTGGTGCAGGTCAAGTTGAGCACCGCTCCAATGAACTCTATCCTCTGTACCAGGGGTGCAAGGTGATGGCATGTGACTAGCAGCACTGCGACATCCCCTTGGACCTGGAGTTGCCCTTGACGAGCCAGTTGTAGTATTGGTAGATCTGGATAACCTAATGTCTGAGGTAAGCCGCCATTGCCAACATTCATTTGGGAAATACCTGTGGTGCTGTCGCTAGGCCAAATGGAAGGACCATGAACTGATAGTGGTCAGGACCTACCATGAACCGGAGGAAGTGACTGTGTCCCTTGAAGATGGCGATGTGGAAGTATGCATCTTTCAGATTGAGGATGGCATACCAGTCTCCCAGATCCAGGGAAGGGATGATGGAAGCCAGGGAGACCATGCGGAACTTCAGTTTTGCTAAGTAGTGGTTCAAGCCCCACAGGTCTAGTATGGGCTGCAGACTGCCCTTGGCTTTGGGGACTAAAAAGTATCAGGAATAGAACCTATTGTTCCTGTACTCCACAGGAACTAGCTCCACCGCACTCAACTGTAGTAGGTCCTCTGCCTCTTGTACAAGAAGATTCTTGTAAAAGGAGTCCCTGAAGAGGGATAGGGAAAGGGGGATAGGAAGTAACTGAAGAGTGTAATCCTGCACCACTGTACTGAGGACTCATCGGTCCGATGTTATAGATGCCCACACACGGAGGAAGGAAGAAAGGTGATTGGCAAACAGAGGGGAGGAAGGATCCGGGGAACAATCCAGTAGGTCACCCTTGGGTGTACCCTCAAAACGGGCACTTGCCCATCTGCTTACTGAGGGTTGAGCCTGCCTGGGATGTAGACTGAGGTTGGTGGCCATGGAGTTTAATGTCTGTCTGTCTGGTGAACAGGGCGTGCCTGTCAAAAGGGAAGTCTTGCATTGACTGCTGAGCCTCTGAGGAAAAAAACGGAGAGGAGCAGCCATGAAGCCCTGCACAATGAGATGGCCAATGCCATGGCATGGGTGACTGTGTCTGCAGTGTCCAATGCTGCCTGGAGAGCTGCTCTGGCTGCAGTCGTGCCCTCATCCAGGATTGCCTGGAACTCCTTCCTAGAAGCCTCAAGAAGGGTGCTCTAAAACTTGGTCATGGCCTGCCACCTATTAAAATCATAGCAGCCTAGTAAGGCCTGATGGTTGGCAACCTGCAACTGTAGACTGGAGGATGAATAAACTTTACGCCCAAACAAGTCAAGTCTCCTTGAGTCTTTATTTTTAGACATAGCCCCCAGTTGACCCTGTCTCTCCTTGTGGTTGACTGCCTGTACCACTAGGGAATTGGGAGCAGGGTAGGTATAAAGGTACTCATGGCCCTTGGATGGCACAAAATACTTGCGCTCCCCCATCTTGGAGATCAGAGGCAAGGAGGAGGGGGTTTGCCAGAGGGCATTTGTAATTTTAGCGACCACCTCATGTAGGAACAAATCTACTCTGGCAGGGGCCATAGGGCAGAGAACATAAAAGAGGGAGTCCGTTAGGTTCCTCTAACTCCTCAGCCTGGAGGCCAAGGTTGATGGCAACCCTCTTTAACAGCTCCTGATGCACCTTAGCATCATCCTGGGGCACCAGTGGAGGGGGTCCCAATGGGGCCTTGTCTGGCAACGAGGAGGAGGAAGCCGGCACCAAGGGGTCCTCCGCAACCCATAGGTGGTCTGGTGGCTTGCTTGCCCACCCATTTCATCCTGCGCCTGCGGGGTGCCTGCAGCCAAGGCCTCTTGAGCTGGAGGGGGTGAGACAGGGTGGTAGCCAGGCTCTCCGAAGCTCCGGATACTGAGCAGGCAGCCTGCGAGGGCTGAGAGAACCCACATGGTTTCCATGGGTACCACTTTGCCTACCACGGAGTCCAAGACCACAGGCCCACCAACATAGTCTGCATAGATGTTGGAGGCTGTCTCACTGCTAGAGAACCTTGCTCTAAACCTGAGCCCAAGCAGTCAATCCCCTGCGACCAAGACAGGGCTGATTGGTGGCTCTGTGCCGATCAGTACAGGTCGCCCTTCTCAGAATTGGATCTGGCTGACCTCAACCAGCATCTGGCTCAGAGACTCAGCAACCACTGGCACTCAGCAGATCCGCAACGACACTGGGTCAGCAATCTACGCCTCACACTTAACATGCGGTACCAAGATGTGGAGCAGGATCGGTAACCAGAGTGGCCTTGACATTGGGAAGATGCAGCTGCAGGTGGTGATGCTGCCCTGGGGGATTGGCGACGGTCTGGGGAATGGTACCATCGGTCCCTCGATCTGTCCCTGGAACAGTACCAGTGCCACAGAGATTCCAGAAACAGACTCTGAAACTCCTGCCAGGGAGTGCGTGCCTCCAGAGGTCTATGCCCAGTTACTGGTGAGGCGCACCTCGAGCCTCTGTCATTGTCTGAGGTCTGGAGACTGGATGGGGCTGCAAAGCTTCTGCCTGTCATGGTCAGAAGTGTGTCAGCTGCGAAAGGATGACTGTTGGTGGGGACGTTCTCCATGATGGGGAGCGCTGCCGGAAAGTGGAGACTGTGGTGATCCCAACGCAGGTTTACCCCGGGATCGAGACTCTGCAGTGGGCAGAGTGGGCAGCACTGAGAGGGACATAATGTCTTGCGCGGCTTGCAGGGCCTCTGGTGTGGACAGCACCTGGAGCTGAGGAGGACCTCTGCCGCTATCCAGGGTAGCCGGCAGGGAGTGGGCTAGACTACACTGCTCAACCTAAGCTGGGGCCCCGGATCCCAAAGGGGGTGAAGAGGTGCCCGAGACAGGGCCTTGGTCCACCCCAGACTTGTCCTTTCCCTTGTGGGAAGCCAGAGACCTTCCTCATCTCGTCTTCCTGGGCTTCTTGGGTGGAGCCACGGAAGGAGACCAGTGGTGGCTTGTAGATGGTACCGGTGGGGCACTGCACACTGAGATCACGGTGCTCAGCGCCGAACCAGAGCGCTGCTCCAGCATCGGGGTATGGGCAAATGCCATCAGGCATGCCTTCAAATGAATGTCACGCTCCTCCTGCATCCTAGGCTTGAAGGACTTGCAGTTTTTACACTTATCAATAATGTGACCTTTGCCTAAGCACTGTAAACAACTATTATGTGGATTGCTAATGGGCACAGGCCTCTTACAGCGATCGCAGGGTTTAAAGCCTGGGGACCAGGGCATGCTCCATCCTGAGGCAAAGTTCCTTTTGTCTCTAAACTTAACAAATAGGTTGAACTAAACTAGAGGGAAACTATACACAATAATATTTGCAAGATGCAAATGAGTTTGAAAGAACGAGAAGCAACAGCTCCAGCACCAGTTCCATGCACCGTCACTGGAAGGAACTGAGCTTGGAGGGGCATATATACACCACTCCAGGGGGCACCAGAGCCGGTCTCATACGGATACTTCTGAGGGAAAAACTTCCAGCACTGGTGCATGTGGCGAGGACACACACCTAAGTTGAATGGACATGAGTAATCACTCGAAGAAGGTGGTAAATTTTCCTCAGTATTTCTGGAGTACTGATCAATGCTAAATTGAAGCAGGATATTTAATTTTCTCACTCGTCTTCATTCTGGTAGATTGCAGTGAGAATTTGTAATTCTTGAATTTTAAACCAGGCTTAACAACTTAATTCCACATCAAACATTTATGTATTTTTGTAAGTGCCAAAAAATTGTTGTTAAAACAAAATCAAGAACACAACTGTTATTGTTACTATTATTTCCACCAAGGCATCTGTAAGAATGACTTTGGCATTACAGAACATAATTATTCTATATTCGGAACTTATATGCCCCACCTCTCCCCATATCACAGTGGTATTTGAATACCTCCTAATCTTTAAGATACAAACTCCCCTGGAGGGTAAGGAACTGCTATTGTCCCCATTTTACAGGTGAAGAACTGAGGCACAGAGCAATTAACTGCCTTGGCTCAAGATCACAAGGGAAGTCTGAGGCAGAACAGTAAACAATACTTGGGTCTCCCAAGTCCCAGGCTGGTGCCCTAACCACTACACCATCCTTCCTCTCTCAATATACATAGCTTTGGGTTTTTCTTGGATTCTTCAGCAGAGCTTTCCTATCATTCTGTTAAGAGGGCAACCTTCTTTTTGTAATGCTTTCAATGCTCAATTATTTGCAGTTTGCTCTTAGAAGATTGAAAACAATCTCTCTACCACTGCTTGACAAGCATGAATTCCTTTTTCCCATCCCACAGTGTCTAAAGGAACTGAAGTAAACTGCAGCCTTTTGGTTTGTGCTGCCAATGCTGGATTCATTTGGGTTGGGAAGGAACCTCTAGTTGGCTATTGCATACTACCTCTAGCCCCCTGACTAATTATTCTTTCTGATAGTGGGAATCAGGCCTAGCCTGGAATATCTTCAACAACAGTGGTGGTATAAATATGCTTGCTAGGTCATTGCATTACTCTGCATAGCCAACCTTCTTCAAAGGCACTTTTTGCTTAGTATTTCTGTTGCCATCTCTTCAGTTTGATCTCTCCTCTTATTCAGCACAGCAATGCACACAATGCATCACATGGCTTTGCCCATGCTGTATACAGAAAGAATTACATCCCAGTTGTTTTGCAGCAGCATCACAGCACATGCTCAAATCGTCATTGCCTTAAATCTTCTGTGGTGGTGTATTCTGACCAGGATTCTTCCATTTTATATTTCTGTTTAATTCTGTCTCCTACACTGAACCTCTATTGACTTCCCCTCTCCTCTCATTTATCTAACTCCCTTGGATTAATAACGCCAATAAAGGTAAGAGAAATCCCTCATTTGCATCACCTTTAAGTTCAGTAAGCAGTCTCTCTGCATATTCCTCCAGGTCATATGAAGGTATTGCATTATAACGGCTCCAAAACTCTTTTTAAGCCTACCTCACTATCCTTCCCATAATTACTCTGAGCCTCCAACAACGTTTTTATCTGAGATGCAGTCTCGTCTAATAATCAGATGAGGATTGACAGAGTCAGAAGTTGTGGATTCCATTACTCCTTATTGTTCTTTTGCTCCATCAGACATTGCCTTCAAATTCTGTGAGCACAATTTTGATCGCAACAGCCAGGAAAATGATGTCAGTTGCACTACCCATTAATTGCTGGCATAGAATCAGAGGCCAGGTTTAAGCTTCTTATTTTTTCCCCTCCATCTCTCTGTGATATATTGTTGGTGTAATACTTAACATGTCTGTAAGGTTAACCATGATTGTAGAACCTCTCTATCTTAGAGATCCTTCTATAAAAAGGTGCTATGGAAATGGGAGGTATAAAGGCATTAAAATAAACATATGGTAGGGGACGATAAATTGAGAGTGGATACACGAGAATCATTCTAAGAGAATGCCAAGACTTTACAGAGGTCAACAGTCACATTTCAAAATCTCTCTCAGGACAAAACAATCACAATGCTCGGGTTCAAATCAGAGTTCAGTATACATTTGGGCTGTGTGTATGTATATAAGCCCTCGTTCTTGGCTTCTCAACCTCTGGTTCAGTAAAGATATCACCAAAGGCGTAACCAGTAATGGGGGAAACCAATCACAAGATGTGGCTGAAAATGCATTCTGTTGATCAGTCTTGGAAGTGGAAAGCTTGCTTAGACTCTGAATGTGTCAAAGTAAAATTCACGCACCTCAGACTCCAGCATTTACCCAGTACTAAATTAATTTTATTAGTAAGGCGATGAGACAATTAGGATTCCATTTCAAGAGATAACACATGTCCCTTTTTAACTGTGGGCAGAATCAGAATAAGTGCAAAATAGTCAGTTAATGAGCAATCCCCCTCAAGGATCATGTTCTTTCTTAATACTATGTACTCTACTCACAACTGGGGAGATTTAAAAGAAGGAACATTGAGCATGCGGCTTCATACTTAAAAAACCCACTGAAAACACTTTTAGACACCCAGAACAAGTATATTAAAGAACGGCAGAGCAAACCTTGAGCTGAAGTCCTTTCAGTCTTAAGCATCTGAAATAAATTTTAGCATTAGGAAGAGTGCCTTGTTACTGTCACGGAGTTACCGGGCCGATGCTCTGGAACTGCTCTCTAAGAGCCAGTCAGGAGTCTGGCGAAGCATGCCACTGTTGCCAGGGCAAGAAATCTACGTGCCTTCAACTTCCTGTGTCTGAAATTCAGAGCATTCAGAATCCCTGTTCACCATGCACTCCCAGCAGCGAGTCCGCCTGAGCGGGGTTCCTGGGGAAACCAAAAGGGCCCTGAGCCCCAACTCCACAGTCAGACATGACTCTCAGTCAGCACTGTAAAGTGGAAGATTTATTAGTTGACAGGTACACAGCATAGAACAGAACTTGTTAGCACAGAAATCATTGAGTTTTAGCAAAGTTCATCTTGGGGGATCCCTGAGCCAGACAGCCTGGACTCCCCCTCTTCCAGTTCCCCACAGCAGACTACCATGGACTCTTCTGCCTGGCCTCCAATATGCCCGTTGCTCCTCCTCCGCTCTTTGTCCTGCTTCCTAGACAAAATGTCGTCTGGTTGCATCCCCTTCCTGGATCTCAGGTGCGAAAGGCATCGACCATCACCTACGTGCAGGCAGCTGGGCAGCCTCACCTGCCTCGAGAGCTTCCGCAGAAGTCACACACCCAAATTCCCACCAACTACGCACTGGTGCAGTACAAAGGGAAACTGAGACACACACAGTATTAGTACAGGACAGTCAGACTCACATGCCACATAACAAGGAAAAAAAAACGTTTAGTCCCGCCCAGAGATATCAACAGGCAATATTTTAATTATGGCTTTACATTTGCAGACACAAGACATTGTATTTAGGCATCTATCTGATTTGCAGTTGCAATCAGCTAATTAGAAGTGCTAATGCCATTGTTTGTGTCTGTACAGCTGACTGAATGTATAAAACTGGATGTTGGGTTTAAGCCTCTTTTTAAAATATCTTACCCTGAATGGAGGTTATATGCATATATATATCCCAACAGAGTTCTATTCCAGGCTCAGTTTTTTTCTGCAAAGAGAATGAAAATAATCCAATATCGCATATGGCTTATGTGATATAGGCAAAAATGTTAGTGGGAAATAGTTACGACCACAAATGTCACCTTTATGCCTTTATCTGTTGAAGTGAATTTGAGTTTGGCTCTCCAGTGATGATAGACTAGTGCACTACACAACACAAAGGCTCCTAAATCTTCACAACATTGCAGAGGTGACAGGCACCAGTACAAACCAAGTCCTATTTTGGTTTAAAACAATATTTACACACCCACCTGCGCCTTGGGCTTCTGCAGAATGGCTGTCAGTGGTAAAGGTGCATTTCAAATGTACCACTTGGTCATTTAGCTACCTTTTAGAATCTAAACAAAAATGGAATTTAACATGTATCAGCCTTGGCCAGGCTGTATTATATTTCCACACAATGAAGGCCAAAGGATTAGTTCCTAGTGAAATGACAGTATTCATTTTAGTTTTTTAAAGCCTATGCCATGCAAAGTCACATTCTGTAAAGCTTCTCCTTCTGCATCACATGCCCTGTAAATTTTCCACTCATGTCTGGATTTTATGTTTTAAAATTACCTATAAAGCTGAACTGTATGTGTGTTACCAATGATACCAGACTAAATACTGAAAAAACACTTAGTTCAGTCTCAATAACTGCTGTCAATCATGGTAGGTTATATGCTAGCCATGTATTATTCTCTATATAAAGTAATGAAAGCCAGCAGTGGGTAGACACTTTGTGAAACTCTCAGCTATCAAAACTGAACTTCAATTTTTAAAACCTTATCATCTACTGTTATTGCCCACACAGACCACAAAAAAGGAAGAGACTCCAGAACACAGGACACTGGCTTCAGCAATTAGGCCAGATTACTTTCCAATTAATATTCTGTCAGGTGTTAAATAGTAAAAAACTAAACATATATCTTTCAAGTTTTACTTCTTAACTATCCATACCAAAGCCTGAAAACCTTTAAATAACCATCACAGAAATGGCACTGCATTGGCAGCAGCATGGCATGCAGCCATGCCACCCAGACAAAAATCTTATGACTTACCAGCACTAACTCTAGGCAAGTTCTAACTCCCAAGACTATTCATCTCATAGCATCTCTACCATGAGAACTAGTTGTGGTGGCACTTTTTTGACACATGACTGCCGGCACATTAGGAACTCAAAGGAGAGACTAAAATCTAAAAAAGTTACCAGCTGAGAAACAGTTATCTAGAAGCAAAAGGCTTGATATTCCTCTTTCAGTTCTGCGAGGCATCAAATCCCAGGATGGGAAACATTTTCCATGGTTATTTTCCCCAGAGGCATTCAATTGTAATGACAAATTACAAAATTAGGTGGCAGTCAATCTCCTTTTCAGCATATATCCATCCAATTTTAGAGTAAAAATATAATCAGAACTGTATTTAGTTTAGTTTGTGCTTCATCTAAATTTCACAGAGAAATTTAAAAAGCCATCCTATTTGGAGACAATCTTTTTGCTTTATAACATCTCCTTATTCTGATTACAGTATAGGCCAAATTTATCTAATGCCAGATCACCAGTGTAATCTTTCCCTTCCCTCACAGCCAGTCCATTTGAATTAACTGGGGTCTCAATATTTTTCATACAGTGAATTTAGTAAACACAATAAAGTGCTCCCTCTAATAAATCTTTTTTAATAAAATTTTCTCCTCTCAACACACACTGTAGAACTTTTAAAAATATCAGCAAAATTTATTATCACTGGATCCTTTTCAGTTTAAGATTTAATTGGTCACCATTTGGTAGGTTTGAAAAAACAAACAAAAAAAACATTAGTGCCCATTCACTTGAATTTGTGAAAGTTGCCACAACATGAATGAGTTCAAAGATTTAGGTAAAAAGAGCAGCACAGGAAGTTTATTTTTAAAAAAAATAACAATTAAGCCGCTAATCATTCTACTATGCCAGTCACAGAAAAGGGATGTTGTCAAGTCTAGTAAAGCACAAAGTATTACCCAACTCTCCAATAGTATCTGCAGTTAAAAGTGAGGAGATCTAGGACATCCCCCTTTCAATGCTTTGCCCAGTCTAATTTGGTATGACACAGGCACTGGTGTTTCCACTCCATCCCTAAGGAAACTATTCCACAGTCTGATAGATCTCATTGTTAGGAAGTTATGCCCAATATTTAGAGTTTTTCCTTGTCTCAGAATAAGCGTATACAATCCAAGTATTGTACTTTGCTGTGGTTTCTCCCAAGAATAATACTTCACTGCTCTGTTCCACATCATACACATACAAACAGCATTAAAAGTTATACACTTACCCAATGTCAGCTGTAATAAGCAATCCTAAATAACAAAACAGTGTTTATGTACATCATATGTGGGAAGTATTCCACAGGGAAACAGATTTCATTTTCAAGGTCCCACAGCATTAATTCAGTAATAAAACAATTACATATCCTCCAAGACTGTCCTTTTAAATTGTCCAGCAGAAAACAGTGGGGCTTTCTGAAGCATCTGAAAATGTTAGGTCCTGCAATGTTAGGTCCAGCAGATGTATGAAAGAAGGCAGAATTGTGGGTGGAAGGAAAAGAGCAACATTTGGTGTGCATCTACCTGACCTAATGAGTTGTTCCTGGAGATGAAGCTTTCACACCATCACGATTGGCATTCTGGACTCACCCCTTTTGGCACAGCCTGTGGGAATTTCCCCACAAACCCTGGGGAGTGGGGCTTGTTTATTTGTTCGGGTTCTTTTACAAAACTCATTATTAGTTCACCTCTACCATTAGCAGTAACTTGAACCAGTTTAGTCAGCCTTCATGCTTGGGAAGCCAGCACATAGTTAATATAAGACCAAAGCGATAACAGACATGGTGACAGCAATGAATAGGGTACATATCAAGCTCCTTTTTGAGCCTAGAGAATCTCTGCAGATGCTTTGTTTCTCCCCATACTAGCTAGGCACTCCTTTTATGAGCTTCTTAAAAGGAGCATTTCACCTGACTTTCAGGGTCAGCAACTAACTCTGCTGCTTTCCCTCAACTTTCCTGCCCACCTGCTTTTCAAGAGCTTGATTTTCAAGTCCCACTATACCTGATCAGGATCAGAGGTTCAGGAATGTAACTTCACAGATTTCCTGAGGAAAAGAGCTGGTTCTTCAGCCAACTGCTGGTGGCCTCAATCTGGTGCTGCCCAAGATGATGGTAAAACCCTCACCCTCCCACCTCTCTTCTATATTAGATGGACCAAAAGAATTGAGCAGGCAGATCCCAACGCCAACCCTAATGTCAGGTAAAATGTCATCACCACCCCTGTTGCTTCTGCCAACTCTTTTGGTAAGATCTTGGGGCCATAGATGATAGCTAAGGTACCCAGGTAACCATTGCTGAGTCCTAAGAGTGCAATGAAGACAGCCGGGTAGACATCTCTGTTGAAGATTACCATTTTGATATGGATCCGAGGCTGATAGTTACATAACATGAATAGGGGTAGTGACAAAGTCCTCAGGAGGACCAGAGCAGGGAGCAATTTGCTTTTTGGGCCAGGGGCCTGGATCCAGGCGGTGATTTGCCGTCCACACCAGTCAGCAAAATTGTACAAAAGGAAACTGGTGAAGGGGATGAAGTACTTACTGGTCCATAAGCTCCCTGAGTCCTTGTTGACAGATTCTATGCTGGAGGAGATGGAAGGAAATATGATGATAGAGATGAAAAAAACATAGAAGACACAGAAGCCCAGGACAGCAGTCTTTGTCAGGATAGGACGTAGGGGTGGGATATTTTGGACACTGGTCCCTTTGGCTGGAAAGGAGCTGTTAGTAATGCCTTGTGACTCATCTGCTCCCTCTAGATAACTGCGAGGCAATACACCAGCTGGGTGTGTGCTACTCTTGTGGCTTCTCATGTAGTACCTGAAAGGAGAGAGGAAGGAAAACTATCAACAACCCAATGAAATCAAGGTGGACAGCTGCACTGAGAACAGAAGTTGGCTGTGCAGGAAAATCTGCTGGCACTCAACAAATAAGGAATTCAGTATTTAGATTATATAGCTTGTACTGCCCACCTCACCAGAAACTGATCCCCTCCCCAGTCTAGAATCCAGAGAGAAACCTTGTCAACAAGGAAATGGAGGACAGAAATTCAGCACAAGCTGTGGCAATCCCCACAGTTTCTGTCAGTGGATTCTATTTTAATAAAGGGTTGCACACACAGACTACTTCAGTGACCTCAGGATTTAATAGACACATAAGATCACATTCCTCTTCCTTGCCAAGATCCCACTCCCTACACAATATGGGCCCATGTCAACCATATCATGGGGGAGTGTACAAAATACTTCAGTTTCCTGTGCTCTTCACTGAAGGCTGTGAACAAAACAAAAACAGTATCTCCTGCTCCCACATGAACCTACCCTACATCATCACAAATGCACTCTAACTAGTGCTTTCTATAGAATTTACTCAAATCTCATGGACTATCCAACTCTCTCCTCCCAACCTGAATGTGTCATAACTAAACAAGAAATGCCTCTGATGCACAGAGATGCCCAGCTATTCACAGGAGGGCTCAACAGACATTTCAAAACCAATCAGGCTTGGAGAATCCAGAAGTTTAGAAGTCTAAAATACTGGTATGTCCCACTGGTTACTGCATGAATCAGGGGACCTGTTCGGCTATCATCTGTATGTTTCAGGGGTTAATCTGAATAAGAGTCAGCTTAACTACTTCTGATTAAGCAATTCTAGATCTGCTTATGTGGTTTCAGTCATCCCCCTCCCCCTCTTCCCCACAAAGGTAGCTTTTCAGAAACTCAAGACAAGCTGCAAATCCTCCAGTTTCTGTCTGTGGTTTCTGTCAAATCAGGAAGATGATAAGAAAGAGACCCAGCAAAGGAACTGAACACAAGCAGCAGGACAGCAAAGCACAGGGTGTGTTGCATGGCCCTCCGAGCAGGGTAGGAGAGAAGGGGGATTCTTGCAACAATCAGACAAGCATGAGCCAACAACATAAAAGGCAAGACTGCCGAATGGCAGGAGGCAGGAGAAATGGGCATCACATAAGACTATGATTTTCCTGATCCTTTACGCTACACAGTGAAAGAGAAAGTAGGTCCCCAGATACCCCATTTGCACTGCTGTTCTTACTGCTGGCTTTTCACACCTCAACATACCACAATTATGTACTTTGTAACTCTTATTAAGGAGAAAAATACCTCTCTACCTGCACCTGAGGCATATTCACCACATCCAAAGTCTATATCAGGGGAACCATGCTTGGAATATTTGCATAGTTAATGGCCTGGTGGCTTGACAGGCTTTACCTGGAGTATTCCAACTTGGGAAGAATCAGGTATACCACAATGCAGACAATGATGAAGACATCTGCTGTCAGGAAGTAGGCCAAGGCGCTGTCTGTAGTATCAGCTGCTGCTGCCAGGTCCACCACTGATGCCACAGCACTGACTGTGCCCCCCATGGCCTGACCTACATGGGGAGAAAAAGCAAAAATTCAGTGTCAAAGAAGCATCTAATAATGCCCAGCTTATACTGGATCAGCCAGGCCCAGACACTTGGGTAGACAGCAGCTTCAAAGTCGAAATAGAGGGTAGGTATTACAGAGGTGAGGGTAAGAGGCTTGCACCTAGGAATTTCAGAAACGATTTTTAACTGAAATGTATAGGGCAAACTTCAGTGCTCTTGGAACAGAGCCACTGGTAGTATTGGCCAGAGCCGTACACAGAGCTGGCAAATGCTGTGCAAGTGCTCGCACACAGCTTACCCAATGCACCTCAATTCTAACTTATGAACACAGCTTGAATTCCAGTGCCAGGTCTCTCGACACAAGGCAGCCAATCGCTGCAAGCTGTATGGTACTTTTGGGATGTAGAAAAAAAAACAAATATTTGGCTAGCTGGAAACCACTAAACTCATCTCGTCTGACCCAAGCCTCATGGTAGTCTAGGCCTCCAGAGGTGAAAAGCCAGTGCATTAACATGTTGGGTCATCTAGTTACCACAGATACGAGGCTTCAAAGCCAGCAGCCTCGAAAGGGAAAGCCCATCTGCATATTTGGTATTGCCTATACTTCTATGTTGGTCTCAAATCAGTTATTTATTAGATCACAACCCCTGCTCTGTACTAGTTGTGTAGTGAAATGGGAACCCTGATTTCCATCCATCCTTCTCCCCCCTCCAGCAAGGGTACACAAATACATCGTGGGGGTCAGGTGGGTCTGGTGTGCTGGGCTTAAGGTGGATTTCCTATGCCTAGTTCCAGATCAGAAACCCACGCTTGGCATTTTAAAATTGGGAGTTTGATAGTCTCTCTCTTTTACCTCCCAAATGCAAATCAAGTTGCCAATACCACGTACACATTTTTTACAACAGGAAGAGCTACATCTGAGACAAGCTAATTTCCCTCACCGGGGAAAAAAAAAATCATTAAAACATTCCTGCCTTGGCCCAAGGAAGTATTTCTGAAGACACTGTCTTGATTTCGTCCCTCTCATCTCTCTTTTAACATTCTAAATGCACTGCAGAGTAGGTATCAACAACAGCCAAACCTCCAGGGACCTCATCACTCATGGCTCTCAGCGTGTCCCTCATCAGTTATGGAAATGAGCATAAATGTGGAATATAAAAAGAGAGACAATGCGAAGTTTAAGATTTCCGGAGATATAAACAAACGTGGAACTAAAGAATGTTCTTTCCCCCTATAGAAAAATCAACTCTGTGGTCCTTTGTCTCACATTGTTTAGGGGAAACTCACCTACAAGACATGGATACCAAGGATCTGGTATTCTCCTTGTCTCTTCTGAGAGAACAAATACTGTTTTATACAGTGAGGTATGGCAGTCTACAAAACATTTACAGAAACTAGAGAGTCAGTTCACATGACTGGCTCCTTTTCTTCCTTGGGAATTTCCCTTTATCTCAGTCTACAGATTTTTTTTTTGATTTTTTTTTTTTTTAAATATAAAGGAAAGGTCATATTACTTCAGCAAACATGCAGACCTCATTATCACGTCTAAATGCAAGATGCAGCAAAACCTCCACCAAGATGGATCATGTGCTACAGAACCGAAAGCATGGGTCACAAAACTAAAACCCACGATTCTAAGCAGTTTCTAAGCTCTCAGTCTGTTTCTCAATGAGTGGGTAGTTTTCCATTGAAAAAGTTAATCATTTACTTACTACCACCGATTCCATTTTGAATATCAGAGAGAGATTAACCTGAAATCAATGCCTGAGAATTCTTCATGGGGAAACAGCTTGTCAGGCCAAAGATGCTGCTGGAGAAGATGGTCGAGGCGCTGCTGACTATAACCACGCAAATTATGGTTATGACAAAAAAATGCCGTGTCCATGTGGATGTGTCCATTTTCACCAGCACAGTGATCACCACGAAGACAGCCAGCATGACAGCCAAGGAGGACAGAATGCGGATGCTGGCAGATACCCTAGAGAAGAAATGCAATGGCTTGGGTTTTTTTTAAAATGATACACCCCTCCCCCCCATGTGCTAGTAGTACTGACTGCTGTCAAAATGCAGTGTACAAGTGTCTAGCTGTTACCCTGTACCACTTTTTAGAGCATACACTCACGATGCCGCACCACAACATGGGATCTTATAATGGAGTTGTTTTGGAACCACAAACGACAGCCTAGAAATGCATACTCTGGCTTAGGCAGGCTGCTGATGTGCCAGCCAACTGGGAGATAATACAAGAACACAAAGGAAGCCAGGTGGCTAGAGAAATGAAGCCAGCGTAGAAGTTGCTATGAACTAATTCCTCTGGGTGGGAAGGACCAAGAAAAAGGGGGGAAATAAAAAGTAATTATTTTAAAGTGTTTTGATATCAAGCTGATGATTTCCACATCTTCCATCAGTGCCTGTTCAACTCAATAAGTCTATAAACCCAACCAAGCTGTAAATATCCATTTCTAGCAGAAACAGGAGATATTCCCCTTAGAAGAGCAACACGCAGCAGCAACAAAGTCTGCTTGGGGAATACTGCAGGATGGGTGAAAGCAATCACATGCTTGTCACTACAAGATAATGAGTTGCCTGAACAGGAAGGTTACTTATTATAGACACACAAGACTTTATCAGCTCACCTTCAGGGCAGAGGAGGGATGAAGGAAAAAGGAAGAAAAAGGAAAGCTAAGCTAGCAATCAAGATCTAGAGATGAAGTGTTGAAATACATTCCTTTCATCCTCAGATACAAGGTCTCCTGTACTTATTCTCCTAGGCAGGTCTCCCAGGGACCACAATATAGTGCATCATGCCACATAGTTACCCAAACTACAAATACTGTAGTCTGACTGGCTCAGTTTTAGTAGGATGAAGGACTCCTAACAAATATGCCTTGTGTGCATGGAACACCTTTTTGAAAAGCAATTAAAATACAAATAATTATATCTGGTCAAACAGGAGCACTGATATGAATAAAAGTGTATTCATGCACCCACAAGGAGTCAGCACTACCTGGTTTTTGTTGTTCTCTCCCAAATGATGTACAAGAAAAAACTTTCATGATCTCATATGTGTTGGCATCCACAGACAATGCCGTGACTTTAAAACAGCAATAATGGTTAGCTTTCAAAGATGCTGTTATACTGAAGGTGGAGCATATGCTAGCCAGACATGCTGCATAATATTTGAATCACAGGGAACCGATTTGCTTAGAATTCTTCATAATGTTAATCTGCCTCATGAGTATTTATGATGTTGAAAATTTAACATAATAAAACACTTATTGATTATAGATGCACCAGTCAGAAGAATCTGTGATATGCAGGAGATAGATGCTACATTTAAATGTAATGCATTAAATACATAATAGTTTAGTGAAATGGATACATTAGCAGTCTGAATGATATGCAAGAAAAACAAGAGCTATTTTCTGAAGTTATCCTTTGCTTTCTTTCCCTTTCCCCTGTTTGCATGCAACATGCAAAAACAGGTAACAACTGAGCACCTATTTTAGGAATTTATCACTTGGCTAATAATTACTATGGTATTAATGGTGAACATTAAAGTACCTACTCACTATGAAGTACCGGTATATACTGTACACACCACATACTCACCTCCTGCCATTGTGCACTGATAAGGCTCATCTTCAGACTAATTTCCATTCTTTCTTCAGTGATTAGAACTCACAGAATAAGGCAGATAAAAGGGACTGGCACACAGGCAAACACCGTAGGTACAGAAAATAGAACTGTAGTTGCCAGTCAACAGAGAATCAAGACAAGTACAGCGCTATAGTTCCCTCTAAAAGATTTTCTCCTAGTGGGTGGGGAAACCTTTCCCCTGTGTCTCAGATTCTCTTGGCAAGGGGTAAACTGGTCAATGGGAACAAGGCAGAGCTTCCTGCAGCAGGGAAAGCTACCCAGAGGTGGGTCTGAATGTAGCACAGAAGTGAGGGTAGCAATCCCACAACCCCTCTACAACTGTTTTGCAACCTCCCCATAACTTCTTTTCCGTCAAGACCCCCACGGTTACAATACTGTGAAATTTCATCTGTAAATATCTGCAAATGTGAAATTGACTAATTTTCAAATCCTGCGGCTGTGAAATTGACCAGAATGGACTATGAATTTGGTAGTGTCCTGGTTATAAACTATAGTAGCATTCAGAACACAGATTTAGTAAAAACTAAGTGCACGAAAGAACAAGGGTTCTGAGTCAGGCCATGTGGCGGTAAGAAGGACTGGAGAGGCATCAACCCACACAGCCTATTATACTGTCAGGTGCGAGCACAAGTGGATGCACGACACATGTGCGGATCAATGGGCACTGCTAAGAAAACCTTCTGGCTCCGGTGCATGGTGTGCATGCGCATCCCACATTTGGAATACTGTAGTAGGGTGGTCACCTCGCTTCTGCCTGAAGGTGAGGTGAGGCGAGTCACCGGCCTGCAGAGGGTGCTCTGGGCTGGAAAGAGCTAATTCCTGAGACAACCAACAGGAGATGCCACGCTGGTGAGTCGGCACCCCACCGCATGTGGTGGAGAATGTGGGCATGCAGTCCGCCCCAATACAAAGGGCAGGGAAGGGACTGTGAGACTATTGTTCAGATCTGAGAGTGAAGAACGTGAAGGTGGTGAAGATGGACTGGTACTGGAGAGCCTGTGTGGCCCAGCTCGCCGAGCAGCAAGCGGGACTGATTCAGCTGCTGGGGGGGAGGGCATATAGATCTCATCGGGGGCCAGGCACCTGGGGTTGGAGACTGGTGCAGGCCTAAAGATTGTTTCACCTTTGGGCGACTGGGACACTAGCAACAGAAGTGCCCCTACCGGGGACCCTACCTGGACAAGGAAGAAACTGAGGGAGTGCCCCCTCTGAGGGTAACAGGGGGGCACCGAACATGTTGGGCCTGTAAAGAGCCCAGGCACACAAGGAGGGAATGCCCCTCAGGGGACTTGCCGGGCCCAGGCTAGCTGTGAGGGAACGGTTAAGCCTGAAACAGACAGTGGGAAGGCTGTGGCCAAGGGAAGGGACAAGAGGTGCTTCCAGTGCCACAATGAGGGCCATATAAAAAGGCACTGCCCCCTAAAAGAAAGGGGGAGCGCTGACAAAGGGGCCCAGTCTGAGCCTGACCCGACTGAGGGACAGGGAAGGCTGGAGGCCCAAACCAGGAACTGTCGGGGGCAGAGAGGCCCCAGACAAACCAGGGAACCCAGACAGGATCCAGGAGGTCTACGGTGGGATCTCAAACAGAGAGGGGAACCTACGTGGGAGCTGAGAGGGCTACGGTGGGGACCCAGACTGTTATAGAGGGAAGCAGGAGGCTCCACATAGTGGAGAGCCTGCAGCAGGAGAGGGATTCCCTGCGAGCCCAGCTGCGAGGGGCACTGGGGCAACAGGGACCCCCCACCTCGTGCAATCTTATGGGAGCGGGGGGGAGTGTAGCAGGGTGGTCACCCCACTTCTGCCTGAAGGGGATAAAGCAGCCCTGGAGAAGGCTGCAGCAGGCAAAGCTAGGCGGATTGGGGAAACAGCCACAGCTGGGGTCACATCCCAGTCAGGCCACAACTGGCCCTATAAAAGGGCTGTGAGCCATGAGCTCAAAAAGGACACTCTCTCTAGCTTCTGAGAGAGAAGGACCTGGCTGCTTGGGAGTCGAGACAGGTACCTGTGGTGGAGCAGTGCTGGGGAAGGGCAGAGGGAGCTGGGGAGCTCCAGCCTGATAAAACCCCAGGCTTCAGGCCTTGGTGAAGGCCTATGAAAGGGTACTGGGGCTGCAGAGGGGCAGGCCAGAGACAGGCAAAGGCAGCAGGTCCTAACCTCCCCCTTACCCATGAGTGGTTTACAAACTGCAGTCCACCCCAGTGAGCGGGGGCTAGATGATGACTGGCAGTAGCCACTGAGGCAAGGTGGGGATAGAGGGTCCGGGGTTCCCCTGGGAAGGGAGACCCAGAGACAGTGGGTTGCTGCTGGGGGCAGAACCCTGAAGTAGAGAGGTACCAGGATCCGGGAGGAACATGGGGACCAGCAGCGGGCAAGCCACTGGCCTGCAGAGGGCTCTCTGGGCTGGAAAGAGCTAATTCCCAAGACGACCAGCAGGAGGTGCCACGCCGGTAAGTCATCACCCTGCCACAAATACATATAGGGACCATCATTCGAAGAAGAATCACTGATTCCAGGGACCTGTACTATGTTATAAACTACAGTAGCATTCAGAACACAGATTTCACAGGGAAATGTAACAAGGAACTTAATACTGTATTTGACCTTTTTCTACAGTGGGCTGTTATTTCTCTGAAAAAATATCACCACACAAGAGAAAATATACATGAGTTTGCGCACAGAAATGTTTCTGTGCCTGGTCTAATACCTAAGAGGTGTCTTGAGTGGGTTTTGCTGTGGAGACAGAACAGCAGACAGAGTGAGTCTCTTTCGTAAGCAGTTTAGCTAACATTTTTTTCTGGTTAAATGTAGTTCCCCCTTAGATGTTTCAGCTTGACTTCAAGCCCACTGCTGTGCTAGCACTAAAGACTAGAGAAAAGGGTGGAGTGATTGGACTGCAGAGGGAGCAGGCAAGCCTGGAAATGGTGGTGCTTAATGCATCCTGGACTGGAGATGTAACTGCACTTACCTGTTGACTAGCACAAAGTTTCCAATCAGGCAAAGCACGGAAGGCACAGTTGAGGCAATGGAAATGTAACTTTCAAAGTAGTCCTGCAAAAAGCAACAAAGGCATTTAAAACCAAAAATCAGAAACAAATCTAGCTACGCACTACCTCAGAAACCTCCTATACAAGTAGCAGTGAGGAAATCAAGAACACCAAGACAAAGCTCTCAGCTGCCAAACCATCATGTCTGTGGGCCTACAGACTAAACTGCAATTTACCAAACTTATTTTTAATGCACTTGTCTTAATCTTCCAGCTAGTTACTGTGTTAGCTACCATAAATAGTATGAACTACTAAAATATTTACTGCATTAATATCTGTCAAGGTTGAGTCTCCACTCTGGCACTTCGAGTGCAGAAGGTGGGGGCCCGCAAGGATTCAAAAAATTAATTATGGCCACTCCAGGCTTGTATTAAACTTCCAAGGATACAGCTTCTCTCTGACCTTGCATGGGTAGATGCTGCCACCACCCAAATGCAAACCCCTTCGAACCCAGGAAGGCACATTTGGGAATTCCTTCCTGTGGGATACCCTCAAGCCCTTTCACTCACACACACACCCCTTCTGGGGAAGAGCTAAGAAAAGAAAAGAAAGGAAATTAGCTGTTGATCCCAGCTAAACAAACAGCATACGCACAAACCACTTAGGACACAAAAATCCAATCCTGTTCTTAAAAAAGGTAAATTTTATTAAAAACCAGAAGAAAGAAAATATATCTGGACATAGGCTTTTGCTAGATTTTAAAAGAACAATTCCAAAAATTAAGCATCCAAAATAGCTTTCTTGAGGGTTCAGCTTAAAGTTTACAAGCAAACAAAAGCATCTGGTGTTAGCACAGAGGAATCCACTAGCCATAAGAAATAAACCTAATTGTGCCTTTCTAAACATTTCTGATCTGCTTACATATTTGGGTTGTTAAAAGTAGTTCTAGATATGATCTGATTATCTTCCTATCTGGCTTAAAGCTTCTCATAGCATAACTGCTCCCTGTTCCCCTCTTTCCCTGAGAACGAACAGACAGACATAGGGAAGTTTTTTCCCCAATTTTAAAAAGTCCTAGCCCTCCCATTGGCTCTTTTGGTCAGGTGCCCACTCCTTTCCTTTTACCTGTGGGCTTCTTAAGCCTTTCAGGTAAAGTAAGTAGAGAACAACCACCAAGAGGGACTCCATAGCCAACTGTCTGGCTGGGTGTCCACGAAAGAGAGCTATCCCCCCTCTCATTTATCACACTATCCTCCTGGAATGTGTGTAGTATGGTGATTTGTTCAACCCTGGCAGGGTAGAGTAAGTATGTGCATCTGGGAAAGTGAAACAACAGGTGAGGTCCCCCTAATCTAACAAGGGTTTAATCAATGGCTGAAACAGCACAAGCGACTAAATATATCCATATTCTTTAAGACAGTGGCTGATTCCAGAATGGCTCAACTGATCACTGACCTCTTGTGTATTAACCGGGCTAGACTCTGCATTACAAGCCCTGGTGGGCCAAGCAATGGCTGCTGTGGTGTGTTCCCCCACACCAACTTTGTCAGTATATCCTGCGGAAGAAAGTTCACTCCGAACATAACTGTCCTCTCTATTACTTACAATACAGCATGACATTTAACCATCAAATACATTTCTCTCTCCACCACAGCACATGCTCCAAAACATTTTATAAATTAGACGGTGAAGGCAGATTGGAAACTTTCTTTTACCTGGTCTCATAACTCAAGACCAAGGGGACATTTAATGAAACTGAAAGGTGGCAAATTCAAAACCGAAAAAATAAAATACTTGCTTATATAACATACATACACAGTGATGCTGTGGAACTCATTGCCACACAATGCTACGAAGGCCAAGAGTTTACTGGGATTCAGAAAAAGATTAGATGTTTATGTGACTAACAATAATATCTAGCATAAGAACAAACAAACATTGTGGAAGAGCTATAACCCCTCAAACTTCAGGGCTTAAGCCAACCTCTAACCACAGAGGGTTAGGAGGAAACTAAAAGGTTTTCCTGGGCAATTAATCCCATATCTGCCTAGAACACAGTTTCCTATACCCTCCCCCTGCAGCAGGAACAGGACACTGGATTAGATGGACCACTGGTCTGATCCAGTATGGGAAATCCCATATGTTCCTGCACTGCAAATGGAATGACTAATTAACTGAGCAGCCAGCAAGGACATCTCATTAAGAGGTCTTAGTGATTTAGAGCACCTCTGTATTTTTGTGGAAAGCTTGTGTATATGCAGACCATCAGGTAGTGATTTGTCAGGTCTCCAATCCCATGGCCAGGAGCATAAATGGGACAGATGAGGAAAGGCTGGATTGATTTAAATTGAAGTGCTTTAAATCACTAATTTTAATAATGTTTAAAATCACCAAGCAAGAAACCTTGATTTAAAACATTTATTTTAAATCATATTTTGTACTGGTGCTTTTAGTTACTTTCCTATAGCTTACTTCTCATTAGTTGGGAACCATTAAAACATGGGGTCAAGTATCAGAGGGGTAACTGTGTTAGTCTGGATCTGTAAAAAGTGACAAAGAGTCCTGTGGCACCTCACAGACTAACAGACGTATTGGAGCATAAGCAACAAGTGCGTCTGACGAAGTGGGTATTCACCCACAAAAGCTTATGCTCCAATACGTCTGTTAGTCTATAAGGTGCCACAGGATTAAAACATGTTGATTTGCAAATAAATATAGCCTTTACACCTCATGTGGTGGGGTTTTTTTTGCTAAAACAGGACCATATACTATAGCTATACACATTTACTTAAAAAAAATATAGCGCTTAACATACATTTATTCAGATACTTAATTTCTACATTTTCATCATGTTAGAAAATGGTGAATGATGCACTTCTTAGTGACTGTGACAAATCACAGTAAAAAAGTAATCACCTAATCTCTATTTGGATAGAAATTTAAATTCAATTAAACTGCACAAAAACAGTATTTTAATTGTTTTACTAGTTCAATAAAACTACCTTACATGTGGTGGATACATCAGAAAAAAAGTTTATCAGAAAGTTTACTAAAACATGTTATGCATTTAAAACTAACCGATTTATTAAACAAATAAAGTATTGTCTGTAGTTAGCAAAGCGAACTGATTGTTTCTGGTTACCATGTCCTCCAAGATTTTAAAACGAGTAGATCTCATCCTTTCATACCTAGTTTTTAATTCATAGATTTGAAGAGGAAAATGAGCTTTCCTGCTTTTTCAACATCCAATTGATTTCTTAACTTAAAAAGAATTAGTCACTGCACTGAACTAATTGTATATACTGAAATGAAGAAATCATTCTCTCTGCACTTATAGAAGAGGCTATTGCTGTCGAAAACTGGTTTAGCACTTCAACAAACTCTGGTTCCAGGTGCTTAGCCAGTGACTTCCACCATTTCAGTGCTGTGATTTTCTTTAAAATTTGATAGCAAATATAACACAGCTTAATATTATTTGTTTTTAATATAAATGATTTTAATAGATCATAGGCTTAACATAGGTTTTCATCACTTCAAATAGGTTTATTTAAAAAAATCTATTTAATTTAAATTAAAAATCTGTATTTTTTTAAATCATTGATTTTATCCAACCCTGGACAATAAGTACTTTCCTCCCATCCTAATTCCCCTACACTACAAAGCTATGGTATGGAGCAATTTACAGAGCTGTTGTTATATGCTGGGCTGCCGGAGGTCACTTTGTGTTCCAGGCCAGCCTTGTCTACAGTCTAGTATGTTTCCACATCCATGAGAACTAGCAGCTATTAATCTGGGATTGTATTATTTGCCAGAGAGAGACAGACAGGAAAGGACAAGGTGGCTAGGAAAGAAAATGAAGCTTTTAATTGGAGACCTTTGAACTTCCGCTGCAAGAATCCAAGGCAGAACGAAGAGTATGTGGAACAGACACAAGACCCCAATTAATTTCAACTTTCCACTCCTACTCCCCCTCCTCCTAATAGCAGGGGATGCCTTTTATTAGGATTCCTTCATTTTTTAAAACCTTGGCTGTTCAAGAAGAGTCTTCACCCAAAACTACGATGTATCACAGATGTACCCCTTTGGTTCCATCCCCGGAAGAATGTTGGTTGCCATCTAGCAAAAGACTGTCTCCTTCAACAGCACTGCACCTATTCACATTGGCCTCCACGGAAAGCACATATGCCCAGCTCAGAACTAATCTGATATCTATCTCAGATGCATATGTGACCCCCATTACCATAGTACCATAGCACCTCACCATCTTTAATGTATTTATCCTCACAACATCCCTGTGAATAGGGAAGTGCTATTAGCCCCATTTGATAGATGGGGAACTGAGGTAGAGAGAGACTAAGTGGGTATCCTTAGTCCTAGACTAACCATTGTCTTACCTTCCTTCCCTTCACGAACACTGATGCAAATGAGGCCTTTTGTCTGAAGCACATGACTGGTAGCCACAATCCGCAGAGTTTCTAATACTCTGATATTTATTTTCTCTTTGGCCTTGGGCAAATCCTTTAACCACTTTGCCTCAGTTTTCCCACCTATCAAATGGGAATGACGAAGCTTACTTGACTCACGGGTGTGTTGGAGGATTTGTTTATATGGAAGTACTATACAAAAGCATTATTGTTAATTAACTAAATTGAAAGTTTGCAATGATTAATCAAACCTATTTCTTCCCTCTTCATCCACAGTTATTTGGGCCCTGCAGAAGACATACCCTGTAATACTAAGCATCTGCAGCTAGAAAGAAGGCATGTAGAACACGCCACACACACACACACACACACACACACACACTCTATGTGAAAGGGCCAAAGACTCGGACTCAAATGTACCTTTACTGTATTTGCTCATGTATCATCTACGCCCTGGTCTACACTACACAGAGGCAGCCTGGACTCTCGGCTCCCCACATTCCCTCTCTTAGGTCAGTGGAAGCGCTCTTAATGAGGACGCTCACCACCAACCGAAGCAGGGTAGTGTGAACATGAACCACTGCAGTAATTACTGTGATGGCTGTAAATCAACCTAATACAGGTTGACTTAAGTTTGTGATGCAGACATGCCCTGAATAACTTGGCTGACATTTAGGTCAATATTTGCAAGTCTGACATACAGAGGTCACACCAGGCAACAATATCAATGAGAAGAGACACAGAAAGTAATGACTACAATGAAGGCAATGATTTTTGTGCCAACATCACAGATCAGTATTTGTAGATCGAATTCATTTTGTGTGTTGTTATGCTGTTAAAACACTCGTTACTTTCCCCCTTTTTTAGGTTGCAGAATTATTGCTTTATTTTGATAGCTTTGCCATCTCAGCTAATAGAAAGGCTTATGTATAGGTCATCATGTGGAGAAGTATATACAGGAAGATGAAATGGTTATATAATTCTTTGTTACCAATGTACAGAGATGGTGCCATATTGTGGCCAAGAATTAGGTGGTACTTGGCATATTTTCCCTTTATCTGAAATGTTCCTTATTTCTGAGACTTTGAACCATAGTCTTTTACTCAATTTATGTGCATGCTCATTTACTTTCTCCCATAAAGAGTTTTACTGTAAGCAGCAAAGAATCTAATAATCACTGCTTATGATTTCACACAGAGAGTGAGACACAAATACATGAATCTACTACAGCTGTAGTATGAATGAACAGACTCCAAACACAAAGATGTGGGAAATGGGATGTGGTACAGGAGAGTACAATTATAAGAAAAATGTAAATTTAATTGTTAAAATTTAGCCTTCTTTGTGGATTTTTTTTAAAGAGATGCTGTCACCATAACTATCACTTTCACATTCAGCTTTGTGAAAACAAGTCTTTATTAAACTTTTGACCAGTAGAAACGTTTCCACATTTTAGAAAATCCAATTAAAGTAGCTGGCTTTCAACACTGTAGGGAAGTGCTCATTTGTTTTACACACATGGTAAAATTTTCTAAGTGACTTAGGATCTTAAGTACCATTGACTTAGATGTTTTTGAACTTTACTCCTCAGTACTAAGGGCCAGATCCTGCTGTTCAAGGCCCTAAAAACCTGATAGTAAAAGAAATTTGATTGCTAGCATCCATGCAATAAAGCAGAGTACAAACACTACCAAGTACAGTGCACTGAATTCTTCAAATTCTTTCACTTTGAATAATCTAAGGGGTTATTAACATAATTGTTGACTGTGTTAATTTAAAACATAATATAGCATCACAGATGCTAGAGATAGAAATAGATCTACAGCATTATATCATTACATGCTCCAAGGACAAGGATGGCACCTCACAGAACATTTGCTAGTACCCTGACCAGCTTAGTATTAAATATGTTCAGGGACGGATCTTCCATGACTTTCCATAGAAGACTATTTCCCAGACTATTACATTTTGCTGTTGGGAAATTACCATCTTTTATGCCTCAGAATTCAGCCTAATATTTTCCTTTTCTAAATGTCATAATTGATTCTACTCATAACCGCTTAGACCCTCTTAAATAAGCCTTCCCCCAACATTGATGGTTATATTCTTCACGTATCTGTAGATTTATATTCTGTCCCTCCACTCCTGCCCAGCTTCCTAGTTCAGCTACACTGTACACGTTTAGTTCTTACTGTTTCCTGGTTAGGCCCATATACATGTTTCTCTTCTCCGAGCTTCCCTCAGTTTGTCTACATCAGAGCCCAATACAATATTCCAGTCATGGTGTCACCAGAACAGCGGGGTGGGGGAGAGGCTGTCACCTCTCCATTCTGTGATGCAATGACTACGTATGCAGCACAAAACAAGCTTTTTCCTCTTCAAAGCAAAATGAGAATGCCAAGCAGCCAGCTGGGCTGATTTCAATCACCTTTATAAAAGGAGGAGGGGACTCTTCTCCAATCTCCTATACAGTTCACATCAACCCAGAAGGAACTCAATCACCAGCATTCTAAAATCTATGAGAACTGACGTTTATAATGGAGAGGATGACCAATATTAATTACAGCATCTTCCAACACAATACTGCGATCTCTGCATATGCGGGATGTTATTCAAACAGCATACTGGGTACTTTAAAACAAAACAAAACACCAAAGTAGCATATTAGTCACTAGCTTCAGCAGACTCTGCTCTGTGCTGCCAAAATGCTTCTGCAAAGTAGTTTTTATTCAGTTACAACCTAAACTCGGCAGCAGAGGCAGCTGGCTCCTGCTGAGCTAGAAAAGCAATTCAGGCCCAGGGTGGCGGCTCAAGGCACTAGAGCATTACCTGGATCACAGGGCATGAAATTAGCAGCAGCGAGCAGGTTGGAGCCAAGAAGAGTTTGCAGTTGTAAACTCATCTTTTGATAGCAGAGTTGTGCTTCTGATGACTCTGCAGGCGTAGCACACTACTCCTACCCCAAAAGCCTGGGTAGTATCAGCTCCAAAGAGGCAACACTGGAAAACCCTGTAGCAAGGGAGTCAACACCACGCCACTTGCCTGACAGAAGGATTCATGCCCCTAGTGATCAGAATTAAGACTCCTTTCAAATATGATGTACAAAAATGAGCATCCTAATAAAAAGCAATGATGGTCCTCAGACCAAAGTACAGGACTGGGAGTCAAGGAAACTTGGGTTCTCCCATCTTTGCCACTGACTTGCAGAGCAGATTAGGTAACCTCTATGCTGTAGTCCTTCTACCAGCAAAAAAAATACTTCCTTCTCTCTCAGGCATGTTGTAAGGCTTAATGTAGGTTTCCACAGTACTTTGAAATCCTCAGATGGAAGTCAGTGTAATTAATCGTATTTTATACTAAATTCCAAACAGAGCCTTTTATCTCTAGTAACAGGCTTGACTCCAGCCCATAATCTTGGTGCCTTAAAATTCAATGGCCAAAATTTTCTTACCAATGCCCAAATGACAACTACAGGAATCGTTAGGTTCTCGTGCTTTTGAAAATCAGCCCATTTGTTTAGGTGCCTACATACAAATTTAGCAGCCTAACTGTAGGCACCCAAGTTTTGAAAATGTTGGCCCAAATGTCCAGAAGGGGGATTCCTCCCTGAGAGTTGTAAAAAGGCACATCCTTCCTGCAAGACAGGTGGGATTTTAAGGCTCCAGGGCTGTAGATTGGTAGTAACCAAAGGCAACCACCATCTGAGAATGGTTGGTGCAAAATATGGTTGTCAGCCCTTGTTGACTATGAAACTAGATTGAGACCACAAAATCTGCCCTACCAAACCACCATTTACAGTCTCAGCAGACACACAAGAACAGAATGGGCACAGAGACTAGACTACCCCTTCCATGCCTAGAGATATCTCCTCCAAGTCATGAGGACAGCACAAGGTGGGATACTAGAAGCCTGCACTGCTGCCGACTATGCTATATTTAGTCTGTAGTTAGAGGATTTCATCCTTCAGGTCTGGCAAGCCACCACTTTTCACAGTCACCAAAATTCACTCAGAGTGGGATTTTCAAAAGTGAGTAAGGAGCACAAATCCAGTTGCTTCTCAAGGCGGCAAATGATTTAGGTATTTGAATAAAGGGGATCTGTGCTCCAAATTCACTTAGGAGATTTTGAAAATCTCAGTAGTGTTCAGAAAGAAAATCTATTTCCTTGTTTGAATTCAACCCTCCTGCAATCTCCTCTGATGTGGCTGAATGCAGCAGAGAGGAAGGCTTTCCGGGCAAATATCAAGCCGTCAGCAACTATATTGCAACCATCACACCCTAGTTATTTCTATTTGCTTAAATATCCATGGAAACCTCACCCACATGAATGAGTTAGTAACCCATGAGCTTCTAATAAACCATGACATAGCACTTCACGCTGATCCCCAGAGTTTGTTATTTAAGGAGCTTTAGGAACCGAAACAATTACCACACAAGGACTTAAAACCAAAATTAAATTAGTCAAACTGGCAAGAGCTAGATTTCCATGAGAACTAGTTGGAATCTTTTTTGCTATTTTCAAAGCTCAGCTCCACTTCTCAGCACATAGGTTGTAACACCTAAGAGGTTGCTAGCCATCACTGGTGAGTGGCAAACTTGCTCCCATTCCTTATGCACAGGCATCTGCTGAGATGGATTTGCTCAGCCTCTTTGCAACTGGTCCTTTTCAGACACCACATAAATTGCTGCACTATTTCCTGAAGTGCTGCACGGACTAGTACAAAGTATTCTGGGTGAATTTGAGGAAAGCCAGTTAAAAATGACTGAACATTAATTTATTTACTTATTGGCATATCTATAGCACTAATCCCACAATGTCCAAGCACCTATGGGTTCACAATATGAAAGGGAGAAAAATGTTGATATTCTGGCATGAACATGTTAAGTCATTTCACTACAATAGCTGAATAAAACTAAGAAATGGGTTTGCTTTTCCTGGAAATTAATTATAGACTTAAATACTGAAATTAATTTGGAGGATGAAGACATACGAGTTCACTCTCATCACGATTCTCAAAGTCAGTGTCATGTTCCACAAGGGCAGAATGTGGAATAAGTCCAAAATTCATTTTTGAATGGACTCAATTTCCATCACATGGTGATGAAGCAGCACAACTTTGTGATGTGAAGGCTTGGAAACCCATCTCTTCACCGCAAAGAAATTATATAAATTGACTTTTTTTCATGTTCTTGTGAATCCCACCGGCATTAAGCATCCCACTGCTTCTGCAGCAAGCTAACTAAAACCTCTGACCCAACAATGTAGGTTATAAATTCTGATATTGGTGCCTTACCAAGGAAGTAAACAAAACCAAACCAGGTTCATTTCTGCCCCAGTGAATACACAGGAGGGAGGAAGGAACTCAATATTTCCTACATGAAGAACAAAGTAAGTACGAAACAAAAAACATGATCTCCAAGCTAAAATAGTGGGCTGTGCCCTTCAATTAGGAATACTCTGGTCCTTAAAAGTGTTGGGTAACAGTTTTCAGAAAGAAGAAAACATGAGGCCATTCCTCATTCTGACTAATTACTTTCTTTACATTTCCAATTAATTAATACCTATAAAGAAGCCAAAGGTGATTTTACTTCCTCTCTCAGCTTCTCCATCCATCCCTGCTCTTCATGAGAATGCCTTACCACAAGAGATCCTTGCATCAGCATCTTCAGGGGGCAAAAGGCATCAGCAGAGAACTCTATTGAAGAAGTTGTGAATGGCACTGAGCTGACTACTGGACAAGCAAGTAGCCTGGATCTTAAAAGCACTGATACAATTTCCCCTTCCCAAAACCACCTAAGCAAGAATGACCGGACTCCCCTTAGGGATATTTCAAGGCCTAGGTAATAAGTTGGTGATTTCAGTCCATTTCCTAGTGGATAGAGGTCCACTTCAGACAAAACGTAACTGTTCTTTCATTGGCAGAGAGAGATCAAGGGTCAGATGGACATGGTGACTGCATTACCCTCACATCCCTAGAAGGGTGATCCCTTCAAATCAGGGGTACAGATATGATCTTCTGGGTGGGGCACAGACTAGGGAAAGCTTCTACTGCTCCTGCCTTTGTTATAGCTGGTGTGTGGATAAACAGAGGCTTCAGGCTTGGCAAGATAGCACTTTTCATGAATATTAAATTATTTATAAAAGAGAGAGAGAGAGAGAAAGATCATTCCAAATACGACTAAAAAGACACTAGTTAATCAATAGTGCTCTAGGGATGAACCTTGCCTTAAAAGTAGGGATGAAAATCAAACAGTTTGAGAGAAATTCTAACCCAGTGGTTCGCAACCTTTCCAGGCTACTGTACCCCTTGCAGAAATCTGAAGTCCAAGCCCTGCCACCTGGGCCTGAACCATGTAATTTATCTTTGCGGGGGGGCCTGTGGCATGGGACCTCAGGCAGTTGCCCTGTTTGCCACCCTCTAACACCGGTCATGCACTTGTGACCGCCTCCCCTCCAAGGTATGCAACCTCCAGACTGAGAAACTGATCTAGATGAGTTGACATACTCCCTGGAAGACCTCTGCATACCCCCAGAAGTACACGTATCCCTGGTTGAGAACCACTGTCTAATCCATCAAAAATGAGAAGTTAGGCAGTAAGGAAGGGTGTGTATCCCAAAATGAACTCGCAAATGTCCAACTGAAAAGTTCTGAACCCCCATGCTACAAATACAGAATATATTTTTTCTCCTTTGGGGGAGTCCTATCATCTACTTTCTGAAATACCTCATCTCCTCAATCCATTTCTCCTCTTTCAAAGTGATATGAGTGTGCTAGGGCCTAATGTGGCAGCACAATATTAAACTCTGGAGCAAAGGAGGGAAGGTAGATGCAACATATAGCAATATTTTTTTATCTGAAAAATTAATTACAATTGGCTTGGATAGGAACTCTCATGTGGAATGAAAACTGGCTAAGTGACCATAATCAAAGATTAATAATAACTGGCAATGTGACAAGCTGGGCGGAGGTGTATAGAGAGCCACCTTGGTGATCATATTAGATCAGATTTTTATTTAACATCTTGATTAATGCACTGAAAGACAAGAGTAAACAGCATGTTAATGAAATTCACAGCTAACACCATGTTGGGAGATGTTGCAAATACTACTGAGGAGACAGATTAGAAAGGAGGCTTTAGATTAGAAACACAGGCAGAAGATAACAAAATGGGATTTAATTTGGGCAAAGGCAGGCTAATATATCTGCCAGTTGGTGCCCCATTGTACTAGGTGCTGTACCACCACATAGGAAGCCCTAGCCCCTGCCTCCGAGTTTACAATCCAAGGCCCTGATCCTACAGTCTGATTACATAGACATTCTCCGATCTTCCTATGTATCTGGATACTTCTGTGGCCCTTATAACCACTGTAACCAAATGCCTCTCTTTCCCCACACTCCCCTGCTACTAGGTCCTGGTCTACAGTGCGAGGAAGAGGGGGTGTCAATCTAAAGTATGCAACTTCAGCTACGTTATTCAGCTAGGTGAATAACATAGCTGAAGGCAACATACTTAGATCGACTCACTGGGTTGTCTTCACTGCGGTGAGTCGACTGCTGCCGCTCCCCTGTCAACTTTGCTTGTGCCTCTTGCAGTGCTGGGGTACAGGAGTGGACGGGAGAGGGCTCGGGGGACAATTTATCGCGTCTAGACTAGACATGATATGTCAATCCCCGCTGAATTGATCGCTGCCCGCCGATCCGGTGGGTAGTGTAGACAAACCCTAAGAAGCAGGCTTAGGGTGTTCTAAAATGAACAAACAAGGGTACTATTGTGGGAAAATCATGACAGAGGTAGGTCTTTTTTGATTCTGAATGCAGGAAGCTTATTCCTGCATAGAATCCCAATGAAGTCAATGGAGCTGTGGCCACATAGATCAGATTGCAGAATCAGGACCTAATTTAAAATGAAGTGCAACAAACAACAAGAGGAAGGGGCTCGGGTGGGCTCAGTCTTCGGTCCCTCCTCCTGGGGTCGTGTGGTAATTTTTGTTGTCAGAGGTGCAATGGAGTTTGAGAACCGCTGGACTAGAATTAAAAGCCATTGGAATGTTAACCTCAGTGCCCTGGTCAAATTTCAGGCTCAAAGTTATATTCTACCCAACTAAATTCCTTAGAAAGGTAATATACACTTCCTGCTCTGAACTGTTGCATAGAGTTCCTGTGCATTGTTAAATAATTATGTTTCAAACTAGAGGTTGCTACCTTTGAACAGTTAGTGAGGTGATCCATGTATAATTTTTTATATCAGTTTGCTAAATTTAGGCAGTGGTTTGTGACCCTTTGGGATGGAAGTCATATAAATCATTATGATTAAAAGACATTAGCAACTGATGGAAATGCTAACGGGAGTAGACAGAATGTGTTTTCTACCTGAAGAAACCAAGGAGCAGCAAAATACATCCAGCCTAAGAGTTCCCAAGCCATTACAAGCTGTACTGCTCAGGTGGGTTATGAAGACTTTCAGATTGTTAGGATTGCTCTGTCTCAGGGAAGCTTCTCTTGGCAACATTGACTTTGGAAAGCAACACAGAAACAGAATTAGAATGAATTCTTTTTAGTGCAAAGAAATGATCTGACTGCAGGTGCTTGTGATGCCAGGTGTGTTTGTGTTCACCCACAGGAGCTTTCAGACAGGGCTATCAGAGTAGCACCTCTTGCAGAGAACTCAAGAATCCAGCAGCAATGAGAAGTGAAGAAACAAGGAATTAAGAAGAAAAATGCAATGTAAAACACAAAACCACTTCCTCTAACGGCAAGTTTGCTTTTCAAGGTTTGGACCATGAATCGAAAGGTGACAAGTTTCTCATCTCACATGCCAAAAGCCAGAGGCTTAATGCTGTAGCAGGTACTACATTCACACCTGCCAGAATTTGGAAAAAACCTGTACTGAATCATAAGGTGGCCTACAGAAGTGTAAACAACAGGACCTGGAATAGGCTTAGCGTCACAGAAGTTCAGCTATAATTGTCATTTGCAAAGTCCTGCTGTCATGATTCCTTTTGCCTCTAAGGTACATGCTTCATCACTAGGTGCACAGGGGGAAGATGTCGAAAACAGCACAACACCTCTTTAGAGGGCCATGTTAGTACTAATCTCGTCTCTGGCAAAGCAGACAGACACCGTGTGCCTTCTGTCTTCCCTATGCATGGTGAAACATCTGATATAACTAAACTGACTATAAAGTGCCTATTCTGAATACGGCCAGAAGCTACATAGTGCAGCAGCAATCCAGCTCCAAACTGCAGCCCAAACAGATGTTAATTTTATCTGATGAAGCTGATCTGAGGAAGGCCGTCTGGCCTTGGATTTCTCAATGTTCCGTGCTTCCAAACAACAAGATTTTGCTACACTGAATAGAAACTGTCCAGTACAAAGGAATCCCTTCCCACCCCCAGTCAGCGAATCTGAGAGATATACTCTCAACTTTAAGTGCCATTATTTTGTGGTGACATCTTAATCAGGAATGAGATTGTCATCAGCATTCCTAATTCTTGAATTTAAGAAGAGCAAGAAGTTAACTCCATAATCCACCATGTCTCCTCTCACAACTAAGAATTATTTTTACTTTTTTTGTTACAGTCCACCAGCTGCAAGAGTTTTCTTTCCACACATACCTCAACAGAGTGGACAGAAGGTTTCAAAATCTAAAATAGAAGCTATTTATGAAAATTGGTTTTTGGACAGGAGTAGGCTGTGTGTGCACACACATTTCCATAAGGCAACCGTCTACAGACGCAGTAACCATTCAGCAGGATCCAAGTACAGCAATAAATAATGGTAGCTCAACATTGCATTATTAGGTCCCGTAACTTTGAACATGGCTATTGCTAAAGTGGTGTCCTCTCGTTCTATATTTAATTGTTTCTGTGCTGAACTATCTTTTGGAAAGCAACACACAGTGAAATTACAAGAGAAGGGAAATGGAAGTACACTTTTAGGGCAAAATAGAGCAATGTAGTGAATAACTCCAGCTCCAACAACAATCACTGCCTATCAGAATTTATGATGTGAGCTTTTGCACTGAAGCTGAAGCACACAATCAACTCTGTTTAATTAAAACATATTTGTGAATGAAAAGCATAGTGAACAAAGACCTAAGGCTGAAAGTGTATTTTATTTAAATCCAGCTAAAACTCCAAAATAGTATTAGACTCACTTTACAAAAATTGTAACCTTTAAAAAAAAAAAAAAAAAAGTTAGGTGGTCTGAAAAGGAATAGTTATGAGATCCAGAGTTTTCCAATGTCAAATAATCTAACTTCATCTTAAAATTTACAAAAATATATGCAAAAGTCAAAACATATTACATTTGTAGGCTATAACTGGAGACAGATTCCTTGAATAAGAAATAAGATTTACTTTTAAAGTAGGGGGAGGAATCATAAGTGGACTTCAGGTAAAAGTTCTAAACATAAAAAGAAGTTTTGAAAGTCGTGTTTATGGCAAATTTAAAAAAGAACAAACAAACAAAAAAAAATTCTCTATCCCAAGAGATTCAGTATATAAAACTTCAGAGGGATTTTTGTGTGTGTGTGTGTGTGTTTACAGAAGTGCCAAAGGGATGGAAGGGAAGAAATCAAGTTTATAACAACTAGTTTCAACCTTTAATTATAGAGCAGCTATTGCCACTCCTTAGTTCTGAGTGACTAACAGGCCCATTTTAGAGAACACCACTACAGTTTAAACAATATGAAAACAGAAGTCAGTTGCCTCGACCGCAGTACCTAGTATTCCTGTTAACCATTGCTAAGATTAAAACACAGAGAACCCAGACCACCTTGGACCTAGTGGCTGATGCAAGCGCTAGCACACTGACATTAAGTGGGAACCCATCATACTCACACGGAGATCAGAGACTCCATGTCCCTTTGGATCCTGCTGATTGGAGCAGTTCTGAAGTTTATATATCCAATATTGTTTTGCCGTGATAAAAAAGTTCCAAGGCAACAGAGAGCCAATACCCAGGATGAAAAAAATAACATAGGCACCATTTAAGTGATCCTTCGGCTTTTGTAGACTGTATCTGTTTCCCACTGGCTCCTCAATCAGAGGCTCTTCTTCTTGGAAAGAGGTATTCACTGGTTTATATGCAGAGTTAGCACTGTGCTGAAATCGGTCATCTCCATCTTCCAAATCAACAGCCACTTCCAGGGGAAAGCAAAGAAAGAGAGAGATTATTATGTATGATAAAAGTAATCATAAATTATATGCCATCTGGATGAAATATCTCAGGAAGCCAAGAAACACAAGACACACATTTCCTGTCAGCTTGTAGAGGAAGATATCCCAGTTTTCTCTCTCAGCCCGTAGAGAAAGAGGGGCAGTGTGGTCCAAAAAGAAAGCAGGATGATACTGGGAATTGGGAACACCTGAGTACTAATCCCACTTTAGCCAACAATTAATTCACTACAGCCTTGGGCAAAACACTTGATTTCTGTGTTCATTCCTGTCATAAACAGATAGCAGGCGTTAATAAAACAGAAGTACTTTATATCTCTTTTGCCTGTAAAGGGTTAACAAGATCAGTGAGCCTGGCCGTCACCTGACCAGAGGACCAATCAGGGGACAGGATACTTTCAAATCTTGAGGGAGGGAAGTTTCTGTGTGAGCTGTTAGTTTTTGGTGGTGTTCCCGCAAGTTGGGCCGAACCAAGTGACCAGGCACGAGAATTCCTGGTTTCTCCAATCTCCCTGATACAGGTTCTTATAGATTCAAAATAGTAAGTACTAGGTAGATAAGGCGAGTTAGGCTTATGTTGTTTGTTTTCTTTATTTGCAAAATGTGTATTTGGCTGAAGGAGTTCAAATTTGTATTTTGCTGAAAGGATTTTAATTTGTACTTGTATACTTAGGCTGGGAGGGTATTCCCAGTGTCTATAGCTGAAAGACCCTGTACCTATTCCATTTTTAAATTTACAAAGATAATTTTTACTGTTTTTCTCTCTTTAATTAAAAGTTTCTTGTTTAAGAACCTGATTGTTTTTTTTTTTATTCTGGTGTGAGACCCCAGGGGACGGGGTCTGGATTCACCAGGGAATTGGTGGGGAGAAAGGAGGGAAGGGGGAGAGAAAGGCTAATTTCTCTCTGTGTTAGGATTACTTTCTCTCTCAGGGAGAGTCTGGGAGGGGAAGAGAAGAAGGGGGGGAAGGTGAATTTTCCTCTCTGTTTAAAGATTCAAGGAGTTTGAATCACAGTGATCTTCCAGGGTAACCCAGGGAGGGGAAGCCTGGGAGAGGCAACGGTGGGGGAAAGGGTTTACTTTCCTTGTGTTAAAGATCCAGAGGATCTGGGTCTTGGGGTTGTTCCCGCAAGTTGGGCCGAACCAAGTGACCAGGCACGAGAATTCCTGGTTGTTGGTGGCAGCGCTACAAGTACTAAGCTGGTAATTGAGCTTAGAGGAATTCATGCTGGTACCCCATCTTTTGGACACTAAGGTTCAGAGTGGGGAATTATACCATGACAATTCCCCACCCATACAGTGGGGAAACGTACCTCACAGAGACGTTGAGAATTAATGGGTTAGTTTGCACGCTGCTTTCAAAGAACAGGGATGTTATTCCACACTCAGGTACTATGACAAAGAGGAGACATGGTGGTCACTCACCACACACAGTGAACAGGAGCTACAACGAAAGCTGGAAACACCATGACTATGAAAGGTTTAATGTAGAGCGAGATGATGATGGAAACAATGGGACAAAGAACAAAATGAGACACCGAGGGATATGATGCAGTGCATGAGGGACTACCGGCATGAAGCTCTGCTGGCTGGCACAATAGCAGATGGATCCGTTCTAGGGCTAAAGGAAGTCACAAGAAGCACTGGGCCAACAACAATAACCCCAAACAGAAGTATCTAACGAACTGTCATGCAGTCAGACAGGTCTACCTGCTGCAGTATGTGGGGCACATCTGATTGTACAACATCACTGTGCTTGTTGTAACGGGGGTGGAGCCCCAGTAAATAATTACTTGAATGTCAATGCTTTAATGCCCATTGCGTTAATGCAGGAGTGGGCAAACTCTCTGGCCTGAGGACCACATAGGATTTCCAAAATTGTATGGAGGGCCGGTTACTGGAGACCTCCCCAAACAGCCAGGCCCCTGCCCCCATCTGACTCCCCCTGCTTCTCGCCCCCTGATGGCCCCCCTGGGACTCCTGCCTCATCCACCCCCCGTTCTCCCTGTCCCCTGACAACTCCTGGAACACCTGCCTCTGACTGCCCCCCACCACTCCATCCAAACCCCCTTCTTGACTGCCTCGCTGGGACCCCTGCCCCCACTGAACCCTTCTGTTCCCCACCCTCTGACCGCCCCAACTCCATCCATACCCCGAGCCCCTGACCACCACCCTGAACGCCCCTGCCCTCTATCCAACCCCCCAGGCTCCCTGCCCCCTTACCGCACTGCCTGGTGCACCGGTGGCTGGTGGTGCTACAGCTGTGCCACCCAGAGCACCAAGACAGGCAGCCACGCTGCCTGGCTGGAGCCAGTCAGACCACCACGCAGCACAGAGCACTGGGTCAGGCCACCGCTCTGTAGCTGCACTGCCCAGCAAGAGCTCACAGCCCTGCCCCACAGAGCATTGCACCAGCAGCACAGGGAGCTGAGGCTGCGAGGGAGGGAGAACAGCAGGGGAGAGGCTGGAGGCTAGCCTCCCAGGCCAGGAGCGGGCAGGAGGGGCCAGCAGGCTGGATGTGGCCCGCAGGCTGTGATTTGCTCACCTCTGCTTTAATGTCAATATTTCCATCATAAACCTTCATCACACAGAAAAGTAACTCAAACATCTTTCATGCCCTACACAAGGCCGCATCAGCCTGTGCCTACCTATCCTTAAACCAAGTTCAAAATGAAATCTGATGGGCCATTTTAAGTGAAAGACAACAAAGAAAGTAGCTTAGGGCAAGCCCACACTTAAAATGCTGCATCGGCACTGCCGCACCAATGGCTGTAGCACTTTAATGAAGACGCTCCTAGCCAACAGGAAAGCGCTCTCCCCTCAGCACAGTTAATCCACCTCCCCAGTGGCTGTAGTTATGTAGATGGGAACCGCTCTCCCACCGACACAGAGCTGTCCACACAGGAGGACAGGTTGCTGCTCAGGAGGATGGATTTTTCACATCCCGAGCAATGTTATTACCCCGATGTAAGGCAGCAGTGCAGACCAGCCCTTAGCATTTCAGTCGCCTGGCTGCCGTGAAGCTCTTAAATCCCAAACCCTTCAACAGACCCTCCTCGCCAGTTGGCAAGTGGCCCCTAGGGATGTCCCCCCCTCCGAGATCCAGCAACCTTGCGTGGGGCAGGCGCCTGCTCAGCTCGCCCTTGGGGCTCCCCCCACAGCAGCTCGACGAACGTTGCGTTCAGCCCTGTCAGCCAAACTTGTGCCCCCCTCCCCGAGTTTAGCCCCGCTACTGCCCAGGGCGCCTGGCAGCCGGGGCCAGCCGCACCGGCCCGGCTCGGGCCAGGGGAAGCGCGGGGAGAGGCAGCCGGGCCGGCAGGGAGAGCGGAGCGGGGAGGCGGGGCAGGCTCCCCGGCAGCCCCCCAGAAGCGACCGGCAGCAGCCACTCACTGTTGCCGCTGTGAGACTCCAACCCCGCTCGGGGCAGCAACGACTCCGAGCCCGGGGTTTGCAGCAGGGCCTAGCCGGGCAGGGCTCCACCGCGCCGGCTCTACGCTGCAGAGCCCTCCCCCGCCTTGCTTCCTAGGCCCGGCCCCCAGCACAGCCCCGGCCGGCGCCTGGGGCGCTCGGCCCTGCCCGGGGGCGGGTTCGCGGGCTGGCTGGCTGGCTGTGGGCTGGCCCTGGACTAGCCGGCCTTCCTCGTGCCGTGCCCGGCCCTGCAGGGTGCCCCCCCGCAGGCAGACGGGACGCAGAGGCAAAGTAGGGGCCACCGGCGCTGAATCCGGGGGAGCCAGCAGGGGCCATGCCCCTCACGTTTTAACAGGGGCGTGGTTTGGGGGGGCAGAGGGCAAGGCTTTTAAAAACGGGCGGGGCATGGCCCACGGGGTCTACCGTTGAAAGGCAATTCGGATTAAGGTAGATTGTGAATCGATTCAACACAGTGCTTATTCCTGAATAACTCCCTCTGTGGACACGCTCATGGCAGACTAAGCTTTCTGCAATTTAGCTCAATCTACTGGATTAAAAGCCCATAGCAACACAGCGTAACCAGCCTGCAATAAGAGCATCCATATGGAGTTATGCGGGAATAGTTATTCCCGGAAAACTATTCCAGAATAACACCATGTGTAACAAGCCTCAGGTGATACACATCCCTCAAAGTCAGCCTCAGATATGGTATCTACCTATTCTGTATTTTAATGCTTGTATCTGGTGCCTGACACCCATAATCTACTGATGAGCCATTCATAAGCATGGGATCATATTTGTTTGCAGAGATTTTACCATGGGGGACACATGCTTTTGTGTCCTAAATAAAACACGCTGTGGTGCTGGCCTTTAACATTAAGTATTGTCCTATGCTATTTAACTCTAATCCTTTATAACCACAAAAAGTAGGTAAATACCTTGGTACTGAACCAATCTTAGGGAACACCCAAAGCACCATCTTGCAGGCGAAATGGGAAACCAGAGTTCTGAGTGCTTATGATCATAAAAAAAAGCCTGAAATATTTTGTGCAAAAATAGGGGTGTTCACCTTAATGTCCTGACCAAATTCTAGTGCATGTAATCAGGGCTGGCTCCAGGCAACAGCCGACCAAGCACATGCTTGGGGCAGCACCTTGTAAGGGGTGGCCAATCTTCAGGTGGCAGGGCAGTGCAGTGCTTGGGGGAGACGGGTTGTTTTGGCGGCATGGAGCTCGGGAGAGGTTGTTTTGGTGGGGTAAGGCAGCACTGGGGGGCATTGTTTCAGCAGAGAAGTGCTTTTTTTTGCTTTTTTTTCCTTGAGGCAGCAAAAAAGTTAGAGCCAGCCCTGCATTTAATTACATTCTGCCTCTCTGAATACTGTGAAATTTCAGTTAGATAGGGTATTAGTCACTTTCTGTCCCAAACAACTGTGCAGAGTTGCTTATTCACAACTGTTGAAATTCTACATTCCACCACAGGGTTGCGGACAAAGTGATCCCTTGCTAGTTTATACAATGCTCTTTGGAATCATTCAAGAGAAAAGGCCCTGTAGAAGTATAAAAACATTATTTGTAGAAGAAAATTCCCATTTTCTTCTATTACTTTCTTCCCTATTTCCAGTTATTGTTTACTAGTGCTACTTCAGTTTTCTACTTCTTCCTCTTTCAGGGTAAGCATTTTATGTCTTTCAAATTTCACTTGCTGTCCACTCAGCTGAGAACTACAGAAAGATAATTGTTGACTACAGAACTCTCCCCTGGCTTATGGAAGAGCATTATTATTTATTTACTTTAACACACAGAGGCCTCGTGTGCTAAGCACTATACAGACAGCATGAGACAGTCCCCTGTCCCAAAGATATTCCACTCTGCAGAGCTGAGTATGCAAAAATGTACATATGTTTGCCTTTACTTATTGTGATTACTCACACACACAACCAACAAAGGATAGGAAAGGAAAACACTAGAAGAAGAATCTTTATTTAAGCTTACTCAATATGAAACTCTTCCCTCTTGTTCCCCATTTCCTGTTTTTAAACTTTCTCAGCAATTTATCTAGTCTCTACTCACTCCTGTTGAGCTAGAGCTGGACATAATGAAGATTTGTTAACAAGGATACTTGTGCACATGCAAGAGTAGTCTCTAGTCATTAAACAGAAGAGCAACAATAAATGGCAAAAAACGGATAAAGTTTCAAGAATCTAACTAGCAATCAGTACAGAAACAATATTGTGACTTAAGTGACCCTGTACTATGAAGAATCAAAGTGAAGTTTGCAAATAACCCACAGGCTGATTTTTTTTGGTCCAACTTTTTGGTGAATATTTATGGATATATTTGCAGAAAGGAACATTGTCTCACAAACAAATCAAGAATAGAAAAAAAACCCTAACTAAATGTATCAGCTGTTTTATATGCTATTAATAAACTCTAGCAGAACAATAACTACAAAAATCAGTGTTTTCAAAAAGCTACGTTCAGTCTCATTGTCAGACTATGACATACCAAACAATGGTGAGCTGAAAAGGTATTCTCTTCTGTTTTAGGAGTCTGCCCATTATTCACTTCACATCCTTGAACACATAAGAGTGTTAAATTTTTTGGTAAAGTTACTGATTTACCGCTAAGATAAATTTAAGCCGGACACTTTAAAAGCAATTCTCTGATTTTGTCAAGCAAATGAGCTGTGTTCCCCAATTATAGATGTGAATGTAGGCTTTATGGTGCCCCTGAGTCTAATGAGAAGTGGTGCCAGTATGTGAGGGGAGCCAGGGGCTACCTGTACACTGACTTAAGACCAATTCAAATAAAAAGTGCACACAATAAAAAAAAGAATGTTATAAAAGCATAATTTATTTTTCTTTATTCCTTCTCTCTCCCTCTCCTCTTTTTATAGGGAGCTTTTCACCTTCATCTCTGCAATGCATATTTACCTGAAAAATCAATAAATACATCTAAAATCACAAAACTATAACATTGTAACTTGGTAGCTATAACATACCAGGGGCATAATCCAGACTAGTGAGGAGCTGTATGACCCCTTTCTCTTTAATATGGAATGTCCTTTACAATGCCTTGCTGCTGTAGCCTCCAACCTGGACAGCTCACAAACAGCCTCCAGCATGCAAATCTTTTCCAGCTATGTGTCTGGGTGTGCTACAGCCAGCCACACCTGGGCTCTTACCAGCTTTAATTATGTTGCTGGTGACCCCAATAAACCCCCATCCCAGATCTTCTCACAGAAATGTACGTCATGTACTGCGAAGCCTGTTTCTGAACAATACAAATATATTACATCCATCTTTCCTTAGTTTAAGGGAATAATATGCCAGTGTATTATTTTAAATAGCTATCCAGCCACTTCAAGTTAAACACACTGGATTAGATAATATAGTAAAACAAGTTAACTACAAAGAGAGAGATTTTAAATGAGTATAAGTAATGAGGCATAAAAGTCAGAAATGGTTACAAGAAAAATAAAGATAAAATGCTCACTGGTGCCTACCTTAACAAACTATATTCAATTCAAAGCAACTTTTTCTCGCTACATGCTTTCAGCAGTCATAGTGATCAAACTCTTTAGGTCAGGACCTCTCTCCCCAAACTCCAACAGCTGTTTCCTTTATCTTTTCAGGTGCAGCAAATGTTATGGGCAGGCCTGGGGTGTCTCTCCTTTCTTTTAATAGTCCTGTCCCCCTTTTAAGAAGCATTTCTAGCTGGGAGCAAGGCAGCAGGCAGTCTTTGTAGAAGGAAACGCCATGCTGTTTCTTCGCTAAGATGGAATTTTTGCCCTGACCCCTTTCCTGCCAGAGAATGGCCACTTAGCTGGTAATGGCCCATTAGAATGTGTTTACACCTGACTGAGGCATTATCTTGCCATTTGTCTGTGAGAAACTGGCTTGGCCACTCACCAGACTTATCTGGAAAATATACTTTTAGTCCTGAGCTCAGCTTATGGTTATAACTTTACACATAATGCTGCTATGTGTATTTTGCTGTGTTATTATTGATCAGCAAATAATGAATTTTTCAATGATCCCTCACAAGGCATACCTTGTATAAATATGATTACAGTAATGTGTAGGGTGTGAACACAGGGATATAGTCTGGTCACTGTAGCATTATCATATTTGTTTTTCTCACTTCGTCAGAAAAATGGATTGTGATTTTTATGAGATCACCCATAAAAAAAAAAGGTTGAAAACATTATTTATTATTATTATTAGCTATTGTTGTAATGCTGAAAAGTCCCAGTCAGGATTGGCGCCCCATTGTGGAAGGTACTGAAAAAACACACAAGAAAAAGTTCCTGCCTCAAAAAGTTTATCTAGGGGTGCAATTTTGCAAAGACATGAATGACTTTGCCCACATGAAGTCAGTGGGACTACTCAGAGCCCTGATTCTTCAAAACTCTTGCACATATACTTAATTTTGTGCATGAGTAGTCCTACTGAAGTTAATGGGACTACACAAGTGAGTAATTTTACTAATATTTGTAAATGTTTGCAATATTGGGCCCAAAGTGATCAGGCACACATCTTATTCGTTCCCTTTTTTCTGTTTATGTATTAATTTGATCATTTCCTGTATTTTAATCTCTAAAATAATTGTAATCTTTGATTTTTACAGAGTATTTTTGTGTTAATTTTAGTCCTAGTTTTGCTTATAGTAAACATGACCTTTTTCAGGTTTGGCTTAATCTTTGCCTCATATATATGTACATAGTTTACAATATATGTTTTAACAGTGGCCTTTTTCTAATTTTTATATCCTAGCCTTTTAAAAATATGAGATTAAAGGCTTGCCCTCCTTTAAAAAAACAAAACAAGACCTATGCCCAAATGCTCCTCTACCTCGTTGTTAGCTTCATTTTTTTAAAAATGAATTAATTTCAATACAGACTACTCCCAACTACCATTCCAGCTGTTCATGCTATCCAACCTATGTTAATTTACTGTTCTATCATCCTGTGCATTCCTACTCCCCTGCTGCTTTCCTTCCTACCAGAACCCTAGATTGAAAGTAAAACTTGCAGCCAATCACATGTAACCTTTACAGTTCTAAAGTGTCTGGTTTTCAGAGGTGCTGGGAACTTACAACTCTCATTGACTTCACTGTGGGACTTGCAGGTGCTTAGCGGCACTTCTGAAAATCAGACCCATATCCTCCTTGATTTCAATAGAGCTACATCAGTTTGCACCGGCTGAAAATCTGGCTCTATGTCCTCTGGTTCAGGCTTGGGAGGAAAGGAGGGGGAGCAGGGAGAGACTTTGCTTCCTTTCCCTAGTGGCAGGGGGTGTCTCTGTATGGAAACAGGTAAGGATGGAGAGGAACACAGGAATTATTACATTGGATCAAGCCTATTGTCCATCTTGTTCAGTATCCCGTCTCTGCAGGAGCACAGGAGCCTGCACATGACTGTCTTCTCTCTAGGTCCAAATGGCTCCTGCCACTTCCTACCTGTCGACAGAGTTTGAAAGTCACGATCCACACCAAAACTGGCAAAAAAACAGCAGAGCCCTCCACTGGGACTGCATACATGCAGAAAGATTTGAGAAATTTTGGTACATTTATTTTTTTCAGAGATAAAACAATTACTCCAAAATAGATATGCAAACACCTCAGCTACCCACAGCAGCACTGTGTGCATACCTAAAACAACCCACTGCCTCCTGGAAACAAGTCTGTTGTCCTTAACAGAACTGCACACCTTCTTCATAGCCTCTTAGGGAAATAAATCAGACTGGCTTGGTCATCCAGATGTAAAATTAACCCTGGGCTTTATTTTTTTCCCCAGCAAACAAGAAGGAAACATGGCCACCCCTGAGATACAGTACCAAATAGAATGTACCTAAGACTGAATGACTCTGTATGAGTGTTGGTCTTTCACTGCCTACTTTTCCTTGGGATTTTCATCTGCATTGACATATCAAACCATGAAAGCACCGGAGGAGCTCTTACAGCCTATCTGGGTCTGTAATCCATCAGCTCAGAAGGATTTGCCTGATATTTCCAAGCTGCTATGGTGTATCATGTCAAAAAATCCACTGTTTAAAAAGTGCCTCTGATCAGATTAGCACAAGAGACCATGACAGCCTACCAGGGTAAACAATATAATTAGTATTGGGAATAAAATCTGTATTTAACTGAAGCTGTCATGGTCTATCAAGTAAATTGTATCCATGAAAGTGTTTAAAAAGCCAAAAGATGGATGTGTTCAATCAGTAACACAGTTACATGTTGGACCAGAACAGATTTTGCATATTCTTGTGACATGTTTTTTCTACTGCTATTCCCCTAACCCTATCACTTGCCTTCCCCAGGAGCGATAGCCACATTCCAAAGCCCCATGGAGTAGAGAGTCTTTCTATTTGCTTCAGTGGACTTTGGATCAGGACCCATATGAGGAGGTCCTGTTGGATTTTCTACCAGACTTGCAAAAATCTATTTTCTTCCTCTCCCCTACTGGAGATGGCAAAAGAAATGAAAAGATACTGAAGGCAATGGCAGAATAAACTTTGCTCAGCTCTAAGCAAACAAGAAACGGGGAGGGCAGTTAAAGGATTCTTGGGACATAAATACTTTTTTTTTTGTTCTGTTCATACAGCATCTGGTACAATGGGATCCTGGGAATCCCAGGTGCTACCCCAATGTCAATAAAAAGTAAAATAATAATAATAATGAAGAGAAACTACATTTTGCCAGATGCTGGGAATGGGCAACGGGATGGATTACTTGCTGATTCCTGTTCTGTTCATTCCCTCTGAAGCACCTGGCATTGGCCACCATCGGAAGACAGGATACTGGGCTAGATGGACCATTGGTCTGACCCAATATGGCCAGACTTGTGTTCTTATGTACATTGCTCTGTGATGTGGTATAAACATTTTACTGGTATTTTTGTAGGATAACCTCCATAACTGCCGTACTATTTGTAATGCAGCCAGTCCAAACTCATGCTGGTAAAACCTTTGTATCACACATTTGGCTATTCTATATGTGCTATACATTTCACCAAAAAAATGTGTAATTTTTGAGAAATTGAAATAAGTTTTCTGAGACTTTTTAAAAATCCCTGCTCTTACACAGGCAGGCACCTTAGCACTCTGCATCTAATTGTCCAGGCTTCTGAGGGAGAGGAAAGCAATAACTCATACATTTAAAAACCTATAGACGTGACCTAAAACACTTCTAAACATGAGTGTGCCTTGCTCAGAGGCCTACTGTCCCGGGGATCTTCCCGGGCTAGTACAGTTAGCCTATTGGAATTCTGGGAATCTCCTCTTTCTAATGGTGTAAAGCTCTTGCTTTTAGCACTTAAGGCTCATAAAACGTCCAGCTTAAACCTGACAATGTTTGAGTTCTGTGTATTGGCTGTGTAGGGCCTAAGAAGGAAACATTTATTTGGGAGGCTATTTTAGTACTAAGTAAAATGAAATTAATAGCCAGCCATTTGAAGCTGCTCAGAAGTTTGGGATTTTACACTAAGCCCCGAGGAAGATGGATTAGTGGGCAGAAGCACAGATGCCAACTTTCATGTGGTACATAAGCACCCCGACTTTCACAATAAGCCAAAAATCAAGCTAATCCCATTTCAAAACAAGGCCAAAACAAGCCAGTCCCTAAGAATCCCAACACTCTATGTGCCTAGATCACCTTGGCGAACAGTCTGGGACTGTGGTGGGCCCGCTGTGCACCCCTGACTCTCCACACACCCCTTGTCCCTGCTGGCTGGGAGCCTATCAAAAAATAAAATAAAAAAGAATCAACAAGCTATAAGTCAAACAAGCAACAAGTCAAAAACTAGCCAACAAGCAACTAACAAGCCAGTGAAGGCAAAACCAAGCCCAGCTGCTGTGGGGTTTTTTTTGCGGGTTTGGCATGTCTGGGCAGAAGGCAGGTGAAATGGTCAAAAGTGCCTGATAAAAAAGTTTAGCACATGGATATCACCATCATATACATGGTATAATAGCATTACATGCTCAACTCTGGTGATAATAGCTCTAGCACAGGGTTAAAGTGATTTGGGAATTAGGACAGAATATTGCAAGGGCAATCTTAACCATTGGGCCTGTGCATACAGCCCCCATCTTGTAGTCCAGAAGCTGAGCTTTCTTTTCCAAAGGTAAGTCCCTGTCCTTTATTGTTGTGAAGAAAAAAAAGCATGAACCACATATAAACTGATGGAGTGATGTCTACCTGAGTTTGCAAACATCTTGAAATAATAGCTCCGAGAAGAATGAACAGCCATGTTCATGCAAATGGCATGTAAAATCAGATGTCCAATTATCATATCAGCATGAAATATTTCACTGCTGAACAAAGCATGCAAGGGAGAAAGAGGAGGATCATATTGTGGAGATCTGCATGAACTATTGAATGATTCATTTTGGTGCAAAGACTGGTGGCATTTGGGAGAATGCCACCAATTTTCCCTCCTCTCCGCTTTCCCCAAACTGATCCATAGAGCCATGAAACCAGGAAAGAAAAAAGGAGTCCAGTAAGCTTCCAGGTTCCACCGAGGGAGAGCTAAACCCAAATTGCCCATGGGTGTGTTTGACCCTGTTGAAAGGGAGTCAAGTCTGAAAAGGCCAGCGGAGTAGATGGAACTAAGTTTGTACACCTGCAATCTTCTATGAGCGGTGTCTCATTTTGTCATCCCCAGTGGATGGAGCTTGGTTTGTGGGTGGTGCTCAGAAGACTACCTCTCCTTTTGTTTATCATTTCAAGCCCTGGCACTGGATTCAGAAATGCCATTTGTGCAGCTGAGGAGCACATGTTGAGCAGACTGCATGCATCATGGGCAGTTGTCCTGTGGAGGGAAGCCTCAGCTGAGCAGGTACTCAGTTAAGCACTTGGGACTGAAGGAGACTTGCTGGTTGTCATTGTAATTCTCCACCTGTGGATGGGGAGAAGGGGGGCCAGGGGCTACCACCTCTCATCTGGCAGCTGGAGAGGGTATCATCAGCCCAACTCCAAGAACAACAGTCCCCAGGAGAGGGCACCCTGATTCCCTGGATCAGGGGTCCACACAAGACTCTCTATTGCGATGTCAAGATGGAAGCCAGGAGAACCCTCAGCTGGTCTGCTGGGAGGCACCCAATACACAATCCTGCTCTGGAGTGTGGGGGCTGACATAGCCATCCCTCCTCCAGCCCCCCCAAAAAAGACCCACAGCCCATCTGAAGGAAGGAAGTGGTGGGTTGAGGAAAAGGGAGGCACGAGATGTGTGTCTGTTGATCCTTCAACACAGTTAACATGACTTTAGGTCGTGTACATGGACACTCTGTCACCTCTCCCAGGTCAGGTATCCATCTAAAAATCACACTGTCCCAAAGCCTTACACAGGCAATGTGCAGAACTCAAACAGCATCAGATTTAAGCTGGACATTTTATGAGCCTTAAGTGCTAAAAGCAAGAGATGTATGTTGCTGGAAAGAGGAGATTCCCAGACTTCCAATGGGCAAACTGCACTAGCCCTGGAAGACCCTAGGACATTAGACCTTTAAATCAAGGCACTCTTGTATTTAGAAAAACTGGTTTAGGTCACCATCTGGAGGTTTTAAAATGTATGAGTTATTGTTTTCCTCTTCCCCAGAAGCCTGAACAATTAGACTCATGGTATTAAAGCACCTGCCTGTATATGAGCAGGACTCCCGCTCAGCGTCAGGCCATCTGGGGTTGTTTGAGTTGATTTAAAAGAAGAAAAAGGGAGCACTGTTCTCAGCATTTGCCTTTGAGACGACAGTGTGCAGCAACTGCCCGATCAGGTAGTAACTGTGATCAATTCATCACTTATTAGTCAGTTTTGTTGTATTTACTATATTTTTCATAGCCATGTTTTAATTATTAAAGTGGCATTTCATCAAGCATATAATAGTGATGGAAAAATAGATGCATCCCCCATTCCTCTAACCTAAACATCAGACTTGCTGTTTCAGATGCTGGCTCCAGGGTGGAGGAGCAATGTTGCCATCTAATGGAAAATTTATGTCATTGCAAGCAGGGCACCCATGCCTTTCCAGATGCCCATTCTGTTTATTCTCATACAGTCCTTTCTACGAAGCATCATAAGACACTGAAAAGAAAAAAAAAAATAGAGGAAGTTTACAAGATGCAAGTATGCACTTAAATATTGTTGAAGGCTAGTGACAGTGAGGAGATAGGAGAAGGAGGAAGACCTAGAGAGAGGGAAGGGGGAGTGGGATTTTAAATGAATCACAGGCTAAAGTGAACAGGAAGACTTTGAGGCAAGGCACAAAACAGATCTCATTACCACAGCATGGAAAGAATAAAATGATGCAAATTGAAAAACATTTTTAAAAATGCATTGCATTTGGTCGCTGTGAAAGGCTTTGGGATCCAGCCTTTTTTTCTTTTAAATACTAATTTAAAAAATAGCATAAGGGCTCCAAGCGGTGGCAGTAGCAGTCACCAGACAAACCTTCCACTGTTCTGTTAACAAAATGGATCCTGGCAAGATAGACATGGTAAAGGTAACAGGGGGTAACTTGTTCCCAATTCTCTCTCTCTCTTTGGTGGTTGGGATCTTTCAAACTGAAAAGTGCACTTTATTTGAGGGGGAAAAACACACTTGCTTATAGCCAGTTCACCCAGCACCATCAGTGTGCCCCCTACACAGTACCACCCAGACAGAGCACAGATAACACATACACTATTCTTAGCTCAGGTGGGGAGGAAAGCAAAAAGATCCAGCCTCTGATGTACCTGCTTCTTTAGCCAATTAAGGAATCCTCCTCTTCCCAACAACATCCTGGAGAAACATATTGGTGTATAAGCCATTTGAAATGATGCCCACTGGACTGGGCACACGTTTCAAAGGGCAAGCAGTTCTGTGAGGATATTATGGGGGATGCTTTTCCTTGGAGTTTCTGCAGCTCACTGTGTTCTCTCCTGGCAAAATATGCAGAAGAATCACTTTCTTCCCCTTCAGAAATGTGACAAGCTTATAGGGAAAGCACTAATTCTGTGTGGAGAGTCAGCTGCCAGGGATGTTGGCCTTGATGTCCTGGTTGCATTTCAGTTCCATTAAATAACTTCTACCTACCTGCACCTTCTCCTTTACCTTCAATCAGATACAGTATTAATCCAATGAGGAGTACTTATGGCACCTTAGAGACTAACAAATTTACTTGAGTATAAGCTTTTGAGGGCTACAGGCCACTTCATTGGATGCATGCAGTGGAAAATACAGTAGGAAGATATATATATACACAGAGGACATGAAAAAATGGGTGTTGCCCTACTAACTATAATGAGAGTAATCAGTTAAGGTGGCTATTTTCAGCAGGAGAAAAAAAACTTATGCTCAAATAAATTTGTTAGTCTCTAAGGTGCCACAAGTACTCCTTGTTCTTTTTCTGATACAGACTAACACAGCTACCACTCTGAAAGTATTAATCCACATTATCATAGAAGTGTAGGGCTGGAACATATCTTAAACGGCCATCTAATCCAACCCCCATGCTGAGGCAGGTTTAATTATACTTACACCATTCCTGACTTTCCTGTCTAACGTATTCTTAATCTCTAGTGACAGGAATTTCACAACCTCCCTAGGTAATCCTTCCTTCACTTCCTGCCCAAAATTATTTGCAGTGTTGCTCTGCACGGTTGAACAGCTGCCACTTTCCACCTTGGAGATGGCTGCATTAAAGTGGTTAGTGAAATAATGAACCAGCATACTGGCCCATGAGCTGTGTCGACACTAGACTTTTTGCAAAGATTCCCAGTAGTTCACCTCCATGCCTCACAGCAAAGTCAGGAGCACTGATGTATTCAGTGTTCCTGCGTCTGTCTGCATTTTTAAATATGGTATCATCTAATCCTTCTAAGTGGGGGCTAAATGACCTAGTGGGAAAAGCACTGATGAGCACCAGTGTCTTTACACAAGCACTTCCTCTGATGCTACAACTGGTTGAGCTGAACCTGTGGAAAAATCCCAAGCATCCAGGCCATATAGGTTAATTCTTCCTGAATGCAGGCAGCCAAAGCGCAGGTTTCAATGTTCTATACAAATAAATTAGGAATAGTTCTCTCTGTAGGTCAAAACTTGGTGGCAAACAAAGAGACTCTAAAGTACAGTTCAGCACACTTCCCATAGTCACCTACTTACTCATCCATGACAGAAAGGCTATGGATAGCAAGAACAGAGCAACAGGGAATAACCACTAAAACCTCGCCTTGGATACACAGGTCCCTTATATACCTTGTGTTAGAGGAGAAGTTGAAAAGGCTGTTGCCAAAAGAGACTATATTCCTATAGAAGCAGCTGAGTGGAGTGTTGTGTCTGGGAGTTAGTATGGCATCTTACCTGCTGCTTTGGGATGCAATATTCTCAGGGAAGCACTATCTCCAGCTCAGCTGAAGGCATGTTGTTCAAGAGCAAAATATTCTTTTGCTTTGGGCTGAAAGGAAGTTTAGGGTGACCAGACAGCAAATGTGAAAAATTGGGACAGTATGTGGTGAGGGGGGTAATAGGAGCCTATATAAGTAAAAGACCCAAAAATTGGGACTGTCCATATAAAATTGGGACATCTGGTCATCCTAATGAAGGTAGATGATGGGTTTTCTTTAACAGAGAGAATTGTGGGTAAGATGACCTGCTTATCAAAGTTCAGCCATTCACTCAGTCAAGAGGGGAGAAGCTGCTTAGTTCACAGCTTGTGATGACTAGAGTTGGTTTTCCTGGTTACCAGTTTTCCCTCTTGTAAATATTTGAGAGTTTGAAATATTTTTCCATCCTGATTCAGGACAAAAAGTCAAAAGCTCAAAAGTACTCACAAAACAAAACCCTTCCCCCTCCCCCAACCCCCCATTTCTGGACAATCAAAAGGTTTCATGATAATTTTCAAATGTTTTGTTTTGATTTCAAACTTTTTAACATTTTCAGTCTAATTAGCAACTTACATTTCAAGACAAAAATATCTTCAATCCAGAAAATGATTTTTTTTTTCATTTTTAAAATGTCAAAAGAAAATGCTTTAACAATTTGAAAACTTTTCTGACATTTTATCAAATCCGACGCTGTTTCAGGTACAGTTTGTTTCAATGAATTGGCATTTTTGATGAAAAATAAACAAAATCCTGACCAGTTCTAGTGCTAACCCCTGCTTTTTAGGTCTTCCTGGGCCATTTCCCTTTTCAGAGGCACTGCTGTGTCCAGCTAGGTCTCTGCTAGGAACTAGATGCCTTCAATGTCAAATCTGATGTGCAGTACAGCCTGGGCAAGGTTGAGAGTTCAAGGAAACAAAGTGGAAGTGGCTACAGTGAAGCACTGGACCTTGTAAAAGGTACAGGGAACAGGGATGCACCTGGGTGTTGGATGGTTGGTAAGGTGGCCAGGGTCTGGTTATGGTGTGTGATGGCAAGGGGAACACTAGAACCAGAGTTTAGAGAAGTCAGTTTGCCCATCTGTGACAGTGAGGAGATTGACGAAGCCAGCATCTCAGAACTTCAGCCACAAGGGAAGGTCAGTGTGGGAGCTGGACTGGTACTGGAGTGGCAGCCCACACTGGCCACCCACATTTAAGTTCCAGTCCAACTCTCCCTTCCCTCTAATAGCTGGTCTTCTCCCAGCAGTGACTGACAAGTGCAGATGGGGATGAATAGGAGCGTTGAAAAGCCATTGCCGAGTAGTGGGCTGGAAAAGGCCTGTAGAGATGGCAGGACGAGAGTGCGGGTGGTGAAACCAAGACTAAATTTTCCTAGAAATAAGACTGGCTGGAGCCAAACCCACCTGGAATTGAAACACAAATAAGGAAGCAAACCACATTTCATTTTTATTAGACTAGGAAATATAATTTATTGCATAAAAATTACTTTGTTACAATAGGAATGCTAAACTTTATTTACAGTTCTTAGTTTACAGAATAAACAGATGTGTGTTTAGAGGATGCTGTGAAACTCATCCCCTGGACATATAAATATGCAAACAGAATGCAGAGCAAGAGAATGGATGCTCTCAACAAGAGAAACAGCTGATTTTTTTCAATGAAACTATGAAATGCCTGCCCAGTATCACAAAGCTGCTACCCTGCTTTGTGTGATCATAACGTAGTGCATCTCCAAGGGACAGAGATACACACACATATGACCAAAGGAGAAGGCAGCATGTACAGTACTTGGACACTCTGACCCAGTGATCTGAGTGCCACATACACTATAATCCCATGATCCAAGTGAGACGGAGTCAGAGAAGGGGCCACAACACACACACATCGGAGAGAAGCAAATACCTTCCCTTCCCTTCCCGCACACACACACAGAGCTCCCTTGATCAGAAAGACTAAGAAACACATACACACAGTGATCTGAGACAGAAAAGCACATACACAGACATTCTGGTTCTGTACTCAGAGAAAAGGGGACACAAACACACATTGATTTCCTGATCTCACCCATACACTGATCTGAGAGTGAGACAAACACACTGTGATCCTTTAATGAGAGAGAGAGAGAGGGTCAGACACACTGACAATCTACACCTGTCTTCCAAGAGCAGAGCATTTAGGATAAATTTCATGGATACCACTGAATTTCTAAGAAAATAAATGACAGGTTATTTATGGTAGCTTTGAAAATGTTAAAATGTCTGTGTATTAGCTGAGTGCTTTATCACTTCCTACATCACTTCCCATATTTGCTTATTTTGTTCAGATTACAAACAAAATTTCAACAAATCAGATTATGAAATGGAGTCACACAGACTGGTAGAACTCTCTCTATATTACAGCCATATTCAACTCCCACCAAAATCAACAGGAGTCTATTCACTGACTTTAAGGGGAACTGGATCAGTCCCTCAGTTTCTAGCCAAGTCTACACAACACATTGAAAATCCTGTTGATGTAATAACACAAAGAAATGTCAGATAAGCTTGGAGCTCTCCTCCCAACGCAGTCCCCAGCATTGGGAAATGGGATTGTGATAGGAGGTTAGGTTTGTCAAACTTCCTGAATACCGTGCAGTCACATTGTTTGCTTTAAGAGGTTTTGTTTGTTTGTTTTTCAAAAAAACAGCCACACAAAAATATTTTCAGCTACATTGGAGCATTTGATCTATCCAAGTAGTCAGTTCTGAGTCTTAATGAAACTTTTAAATCATCTAAGATATACATCCAAAACTTTGGATACATATCCAGATCTGTATATTACCTACAGATATATACAGATTTCCAGGTTTTAGTGACTTTTTGCAATTAAAAAAGGGGAAAGTGAAATTTAATATACATATTTAATGCACATTTTGAGTGTGAAACAAAAGATGTTTCTGTTTGCAAATTACACTAACGATACTGAAATTCACAGCACAAGTGTACACCTAGGAGAAAATGGCTGAAGTGCTGGCAAAGAAACTCTTTATACAAGGACTTCTGAAGCAAACAGATTGTGTTTTCACCATAAAAATGGTCCCAGTGTTTAAAAACAAAAAACCCAGAATTGCTTCCATCTGACTAATCAGGCAAGAAGGTACAGCCGCTCCTACATGTAGGCAAGGCTCCAAGCTCTTTGACTGTCCTTTTCAATCAAGTTTCAAGACTGACTGGAGCTGATTTGTTCTGCCACTGTATGGTACCTCTGTACAACGAATCCATCCATTCCCAATGTGGTTGTTTAAGTAGATAAACAAGTATTGCCAGTGTTCTCCCCTGTGGGTCCCTTTTCCTACTGTCTGCTGTCAGTTTGGAAGCATTAGAGATGGAAACAGGCTTCCGAGTACTTGTGTGCCAAGGAATTAAACAACTGGAAGTTTAGATCCTGAGGAAATACCAAACTACCTTATAAGGGCAATGTCTTCTTTTGTTATGCACTGGTTCCCTGAGTTTGTGTTTACTTTTTCTTTAGCTATGTAACTATACCACAGATGGTGGACTGGAGGGAGGAGAATGGGGAAATGCATGATGGGAAGCTCACTGTATTCGGTACAGTTTTAAATTATTGGCCACAAAGATCTTGTGGTGAGTGCATTGGGCGTTTCAGAGCAGATGCAGTAGCACCACAATATAATGCTGTGTTGTTTGTGTCACGACATGTTTATCCTGGAGGAGAAACTTTTAAGAGGCAGCAACCAGAGTAAAATATTTCCATTTGTGGCTATTCAAAGTACCCTTCAGAATATTTTTCCTTCATTAAAATACCACATCCTGGAGATGAAACTTATGTTGTGTTCATGGATACCTCTTAATTAAAATCAGCTTTGTTATGCAACCAACCATCACTTCATCAGAGCACTTTTAATGTAGGAAAGAAAGGAACTGCTAAGTTCAAAGAGGGAGAACCACTACACTCCATGCCTCACCTTTTCTCAATTTCTCCATTCCTCCTACTTATATCTGCTTGCGCCACCCTAAATAGTTCATCTTCCCCTCCCTGGTGATTACACCCCTCAAATATGTGTAGATTTATACACCCTTTAGTCAAGTTTGATATATTATGGGCCAGATCCTCAACTGATGTAGCTCCACGGAAGACAATTTACACCAGCTTGTCTACACATGGAGTTATTCAGGTATAGTTACTGCACTTTAAATTCACACCCTGGTTTAATCCAAATTCATTTTATTAAGTGTAGACAAGTCCCGAGGAGTTGGTTCTTAGTTCTCAATCCTTTCTCAGTCAGTCCCTCCATCAAACGCCTAATCATTTTTATTGCCCTTCTCCTATCTCCTTACAGTTGGATCAATGTATTTCTGGTACTGTTGCACTGAAGACTGCATGCAGTATGCCACAGCGGTAGCACTATGACCTCATGACTCAGTCCTGACTGCATATGCCGTTGTGTTGCATTGATAATTTTTGCTGCCACATGGTGCTGCAAATGTCAGTGTTTTCTTATTTCCCCCACCTCACAATTTCATTTAGCATTAGTGCCTGCCAGGTTTCTCTTTCCCAATGAGTTTGTGTTTTAGATGATCTTTTTCTGCAGATAAAACAGCTGCATTTTCCAGTTTTAATCTCATATTGCTATTTTCAGACAGTGTTTCCAATCTCACTGGGTCCCCTTTGTATTAGTTCTCTTTCTTCACTGGTATTTGCAACACATTCTAGTTTTGTATCACCTATGAATTTAATTTGTGTGCTGTTTGCTCTCTCTTACAGATCACTGACCACTGCACAACCATGCCAAACTCCTCTCTCACTTGTTGCACTACTGTTTATGGCCTCTCGGCCAGTGTTCAGGACAAGTATATTTCAATCAATTTATTAAAGTAAGATTTTGCAAAACATTGTATCAAAAGATGGATTTGATTATGAGGACTTTAAAATGATGTGGTCTTCAAACTAACCTTGATATCCCAGGCCACTGGACCTTGCTTTGTAAAAATAACCCCTTCTCACTCAACACTCTTCCCAGCAGGAACAACTTGTTTGAAGCGCCAAAATATAGATTTAGGAGCCTAACTGTAGGCTCCCATTTTTTACAGTCTTGGCTTATGGATGGTGGCATGTTGCTGTGTGTTAGTCCACAACTGTATCAGTGAGTGTGTGTATTTACATTGTTGATATGAAGGTCTATTTACCCTAGCAAGTTTCTTTCTTTCCCAAATGTCCTAAAAGAATTTCCCCCTAAAATACAGATCTTAAATACTTTGGGCTCCAAAATCTGACCCACCCCAGAATTGTAATAATCTGATGGAGGTTGTCCCATAGATGCTAACTAGCTTTCAATGAATTCACCACTGTGTGAAAGCACTAACCTTCCCTCCTAAATAACCCACATAAGAGAAGAAAAACCAACCAAACAAACCGCTACTGTAGCCTCTTGTCCTCCCCTTGCTGGCTGTGCTGGGCATTTAGTGAGTTTTCTAACAAAGGAAACTCCCAGAGCTGTACTGATTGCATAGGAACTAGGAAAAGGCCCATTACCAGTAATGCTCATCTTGTCCAATTTCCTGCCAGTGCAGGAGTATTCCCTGCAGTTTAGTTTTAGTCATCTCACATTTGAGGGTGTCTACTGTGTCTTCTGGGAGAGACTTCCACACTCCAACAATGAATACGTTTTTCCCTGATAGGCAGCTGAAAGTGTCCTTTGTTCATTATCATTCCATTGAAACGATGACACTGGTGCACACAAAAAGAAGCTAATGCTCTGAAGCCACATTCCTCTCTCTGATTCAAACAGAGATGAGATGGGATTGGGAGGGAACGATCCCTGAAAAGAGGGGGGAGAAGGTTGTGAGAGGTTTCAGCTTCTGTAACAATGCTGAGGACTTTAGTTGCCATTTGAAGAAAACCATGAAAAGAGCAACAATGTCCCTTTAACCTTGTTACCAGAAATGGGGTTTGTTCTTCTGTGAGCTGGTTGCTTAAGTGGCCTCTTTGCATTGTGCTGCAGCCATAAGGGAGAGGGCTCAGCTTGTCCTTTCTGTGCCACGTGGGTCTCTAGGCACTTAACCAATCTGACTTCAGCAAGGGTCCAGAGATATGGAAACAAGTGTTCTTGACTTTTTGTGTGTGTGTTTTCATTACTAATTCTCGCAAGTGTTTTACTTTAAATCTCTCTCTCTCTCTCACATTCTCATGCAAAGCAGACTGATGCTCTTGCTCACACACAAAAGACTTAATGTTTTTGTTTTTTTAAAAAGGACTCATCCAAAGATTTGGATAATAAATTATTTGCGTTTCCTAAGAAACTGGTTTTTTTCCTTTTTTTTCCCCTTAATAAGCTGTCTGAAGCATTTGACAGAAGTAAGCAGTTTGGCTAGATTGTACTCAAGTCTTCTAAGCATAAATGCCATTAAAGAAGAACAACAAAGGGGGGGGGGAGAAGAAACCCTCCCAAAATCAAACAAAAATAAACCTCAACCCAGACTCTAGAAGCCCTATATTCCTGCATGCTATGGCAGAAGCAGCTGCTCACTTCCACCAATGACTGTCATCATGGTCACCAAAGATGCACTGCTCTTGCGCCGCACTCCGGAGGATGGCCAGGAGGAGGAGAGCCTGTTTAACACTTGGATTGCTTGTAAACGGTGTGGTTGGATCTCTAAGGCGGATAGTGACTTGGTGAGGGAGGAGTGGGAGAAGGAGTTTGCCTTTACCCCTTATTGTTAGCTACAGATCAGCAACCCACCAGACACAAAGTAGAAATTGGCCCCGTTCCCACAACCCTTCCCCACCAGTTCAGGAAAGGCTGTTCCCTATTGTCTTCCTTCTCCTTCTCTCCCCCCTCCACTCTGTCTCTCTCATCCATTGCCTGAAGACTATCAGCTACTTGAAAGTAACATCAGCAGTCCCCCTCTGTTGCCATGACAACCAGCATCTCACTCTTGCCCATCTCTTCCAAGGCACTAGCCAGGGTATTGAGATCACCATCTTCTTGGTGCTGGGCTTCCCATAAGTCCAGGATCACCCCTGTTGGGCTGGCTTTGGTGGCAAAGTAGTTCAGATACCTGTGAACGAAGAGAGAGAGAAAGATGTGTCTAACTTTACACATTTACCCTACTGGTATGGTCTGAAGGCAGCAGAAAGGGGTGTTGGGAAAGGAGGCCAGGGTATTAGACTCTGGAGCAAATCTGGATAATTCTCTCTGATGTGCACTGGGATGGAAATGCCATAATTGAAATGCAGGGCTCCTCAGGGCATCATCTACATTTCTTATACAGCGCTGATGCAGAAAACATTCATGGAAAAGCAAGGCATATTTTATTTTATTAAAATTACAAATGCTCTCTCTACCCCGCCCCCAAAGTGAGATCCTAAAACAGAACAGCCCAAGAGCCATCAAGGTCCCTGGCCGGAGGCACTTGCTTTGCACAATCATGGCAGAATTTTAAGATTGTTCAGCCAGTCCAGGATCTAACTGGATCCACATCACTCTGGGTTCTATAGTATAAATTGAAGAGGGGAAAGCACCATTCAAACCCCACAGGGAATATCAACTTCCCCACCCTCCAGGTCTCAAGGCATTGTGGCTGAGCGGAAGGAGCACAGCGTTGGGAATCAGAAACTCGCGAGCTCTAATTCTCTCTCAGGCACTGAATCACTGTGTACCATTATAGAAATTGTTTGACACTGTCTGTGCCTCAGCTCCCCATCTGTAAAGCAGAGATAATAGCACAGCCCTACCTCACAAAGAGGCTTCAAGGATAAAGTAGTTCCTGAATGTACATCTAGTGCTACACAGTGTTATTTCTGAGTCACCAGTGCTTCATTTTTGTGTCTTCTTTCACATACTATTCCTTCTCTCTCCCTTCCCTTATAAGCCCACTATCATTCTTGATGCTTGCTGGCTTCGTGTCATCAGAGAAACAGCGCTGGATTCCCAAAGTGCTATCTATACTTGGGGGCTGCAAAGCCCTGAGAGGCTTCTGTGTTGTTGGTCAGACACTCTCCTCAAGGCTTGTGCAAGACAATCACTTTCCAAGGTTGCCCTTTGAGACTTACCAATGCTGCAAGAGCGCCTTCTAGGGGCTGGAGCAGATCCGCTCTCTCAGACTGTTTCTGATAAATGTAAAACAATGGGCACTAAACGCCCAGCACATAATCATGCTGGAGGATTCTCTGCACCTTTAAACCATGAGTTGAAGACTTCAATAGCTCAGACATAGGTCAGGGGTTTGTTACAGGAGTGGGTGGATGAGATTCTGTGGCCTGCGTTGTGCAGGAGGTCAGACTAGATGATTATAATGGTCCCTTCTGATCTTGAAGTCTATGATTCTATTATTCTACACCTGGGTCACACCTGTCCCTCACTCTGCCTCAGAGGAGAACGTGGGGAGAGTGTAGAGTAACAAGGAAATACAAAACTCTGTTTTCCCAAATGACAGGTGTGAGGCAGGAAGGTGAGAGCCAAGCATCTAGTGCTATAGAGAGAACTGAAACCCACCGATCCATGGAAAGTTTCTGAGCAAGAAGTCTCCAGTCATTTCCTCTTGAACTGGGGGCATCAAGGCTGTTGCAGATTTTCTGCCGGATAGATAGCGGGATCTTGAAGGCATAGGATCCCAGCTGGGTAGTAACAGCACTGCCATGGTGCAAGCAGAAGGCATCAAAGGAGCTGGCATTCTGGGAGAAAAAACATTTCAGAATGCTTTAAGAAAAAAGATTTCAATGGAAAACTCCTCCCTTATCAGCCTGCACTGCATCCCGCCTTGTCACCTTACCCTGCCCACAATTCAGGGTCTCTGCATTCCTGCCTAAGAGCAGGGATGATTGTGTTTCTTTATGTGGAATTTCAGCAGTGCTTTCAAAAACTATCCAGCAGCAAAGATAAGTTGGGATCACAGAGAGACTCAGACAGACCAAAAAAAAAAGATTGGGAAAGGGAAGGAGAGATACAAGATGGTAACATTCACTAAAATGCATTCAGCACGGATGTCTAAGAACAGAAACAAAAAGAGAGAGGTGGATAACATGCCACAGAAAATAACAGTGAAGCAGCTAGTTCTTAGTGACACCAAGCTCTTCCCCTGAGGGTCTCTTCAGTGAACCCAGTCGGAAGCAACCTCCAAATATCAGTACATGTGGCTAAACAATTTGGAGCAGAGCCAGCAGCATCAGAGCACATTTTCAAGGCCCTGAAATTAAAGCCCTGAAATTCCCAGGGACTCTTCCAAATGCACTGGCTACAAAAGCCCAGCCCTTGGCCTCTTCATTCACTCTCGTCTTATTGGTTAGCGCACATTTTCACCTGGCTGTGAGAGGGACAGTGCCAACTGGCATTTTAGTGCCATCCCCAAAACAGACTCTGGGAAACAGAACTTGTACACAGCAGAGGTTATGTGCTATTATTTCGTGATCTATTTGAGTGTTCTAGGGGTTGCTCATGTACCAAAAATCAATGTCTCATCGATATTTTCAAAAGCAGGGTAACAAATTCTTAGCCCCTTTGCTGTTACTGCTAGAATCTGCTGGTATCTCAGCAATAGCTGTAACTGGATGATCATTCAATTCAGTGGGCTTTTCTCTGTACCTCTCACTTATACCACACATATCAGCACTCACTCTATTGACATCAACAGAATTACACTGGGGGAAAACTCAGAGCAGAATCAGCCCCGGGAGTTCAGATTAATACCTTCAGAAGAGATATCATCAGACCCTGCTCCTTCCTCTGCCCTCCCAGCTATAACTATGAGTGGGCACAGCCTCCCTGCTCTCTTCCCCTTCTCTTTGCTCACCTCTCCGAGTGTAGTGTGCAGCTGGAATATCTGCCCTTCCCCTTCCACCTGCCGGACGCAGATCTTGCAGGTGAGCTCTGTGGAAGCCAGGCTGTATCTCTCCAAGGTGAAGGTGCAGTGCAGAGCCCTCTGGCTGCCACTCCAGATGTGATAAAAGGGGATTTCCTGTCCCAGCAGATTAGTTCAGTAGAATGTTAAATAAATCTCAACAACCCTTCGTAAATACAGGAAGGGCTTCCTAACTAAAACCCACTGGGTTTTTTCATATTTGAAATTATTTATTTTTATTATTTAAGTGGTAATTTTTTTAAATGCCTCCCAAAAAGGTTCTAGGTGCCTGACAATTAACTGTATGACAACCATAATAATGACCACACAGCCCTGTAAATACCATATAGATTTGCTTTTAAGTCATATTCTAGATTTCCCAGCTTCTACTTCGACTGGCACGAGATAGGGATCATTCTGTGCTGACAACTGGCAGGGTGGGACATGGAAAGCTGATAGACAGTGACCCAGCTGCCATGCTGGGACCCTCAGTCAAATATGGCAAGTAAAAATTCCCCTGCTGCCTTCTCCTTCCCTTAGAACAGTGGTTCTCAACCTGGAGTAAGTGTACCCCTGGGGGAACACAGAGGTCTTCCAGGGGATACATCAACTCATCTAAATATTTGCCTAGTTTTACAACAGACTACATAAAAACCACTAGAGAAGTCAGTACAAGCTGTATTTTTATGTCTAATTTTGTACGCAAGTAGTTTCTAAGTGAGGTGAAACTTGGAGTACACAGGACAAATCAGACTCCTGAAAGGAGTACAGTAGTCTGGAAAGGTTGAGAGCCACTACTTTAGAAGACAGCCTGAGAGAGCAGAGAGCTGTATCACTCTCTTAGCAGACAATCATGGATAGATGGGGGAGCTCTAAATCTTGACTAGATAAGAAAGTGAGTAGGCAAGGTGCTTGATTTCTAGATCTCAATAGTATGAACACTGCTTACTTATCACAATCGAAGGCATGATCACAGATCTATATCAGGTCACGTAAAGCATAATCTAAACATACTTTAGCGCCTGGATTGCTGCTGGCACTCAAATATTGATATTATACACACACACACACACACACACACACACGCAGTACATATACACTGTCATTCATGCGTTATTGCTTAATTATGTATGAGTGAGCATGACACGAGTCCCTGTGTGACTGGGTGTTCTCTTCTACAAACGGATGAATAATTGCTTCATAGCTGTTGTTTCTATAGGGACCATTTTAGTAAAGTTTCCCTTTTGCGGGCATCACTCTGCCCTGTCCTTCCCCTTCTCCCCAACCTCTGCACTAGCAGCTAATGTTCCAGTCTACTGCTACACATGAAAATTCCATGTGACTCATATTACCACTTGGCCACCCACCTGGTATTTAGCCAGCAGCTTGCTCTTCCACAGCGAGTGGGGGATATCATGGATGGAGAGGCGTAGGTTGTGATAACTGTCTTTAAAGAATAGTGGCTTGGGTTCCTCTATCAGGGAGCCACCCAGAGTCTTTTCCAGTTCGAGTACTTCCTATGGGGCAGACAGAGGATGGGAAGCCATGACATCAAAGGTCACTACTATCAGGTGGAGCACATGAGTTTTTTAAGGCAGCGTTATGTCAATGCAGGATCCACACTGTTCAATGAACTCTGCCAAAAAACTTTACAAAGTACAAAAACAACAACAACTACATTCAAGTTTAGTATTTTCTGAAGATACTGTATTGACATAATGGATAGTGGTTGGTGCTGCAATGCAAGCCAACCAACCAGTGTTGAAATGACAAGAAGAATGACACCAACTTTAGCCCCAGTCATCAGCAAAACACAGGGAAATTCAAATCCACAGTGTGACATGTCTCTTAAGAATTACAACAGTTGCACAGGTGCAATGATAAAACAAGAGTACAGCATCCTGCACTAAAGCGATATTTTAACATATAACAGACTAGGCAATACTTACAGCCCTTGCTGTGCTTCCCACAGGGCATTCTTCAGGGTAAGTTACAGCCCTTCATCAGGGAAGATCATTTGAAAGTTACTCTGATTCTACAGAACACACTCTCTCTAAGCTAGACCCCAATGAATTAACATTTTTTTAAATGATTGTTTTGCTGATGAAATGTGCCATATTGACAGCCCTGGAGAATAAATTCTTCCGCTTATCCAAAGAAGAGCTACAACAGTGCAAGCTTCCAGATACTGTCTGGGCAATATAACTAAACCCTGACTCAAAGGATCACCTCGAAGGGGGAGATGGGAATTCAGTTTTCTCCCTCATTCCATTCTTGGCCTGTCTGCTAAGGAGCTATGATAGTTCATTGTGTGATGTTGACACCTGTTCACCAGAAACTGGACTGAGTCCATCAACTCATTCCATAGAGGCCATCAGACAGACATCGGATGGGAACAACTTTCAGCCACTACCATCCTGATTTGGATTTGAGTAACCTAAATGTAAAAGTCTGTGCATCCTCACAAGTCACTGCGTGGATATTTTAGAATCTGAAAACAGAACGATGCTGGTTGTGATATAAAAGTTAATGAGACAGCACCCAACACAGTGAGGCCAGAAACATTGTTTCGACTTTGGACGTTGGAACCTGCCATATTTTTCAGGCAATCTGAAGGTCTGTATTTCATAAATATGTACAGGTGGGGAACTTTAACAAGTGTGTGTGTGCCACCAGTGTTAATAGCACTGCTCTGCTTCAACAGCAACCCAAATCACAATAGTTATTTTCAGTTCAAGAGACACCTGCTGGTTTCTAGCATGTTCTTTTTTCATCACCACTTTAAATTTTATTTTACTAGTGTAAGACAATGTTGTTTTTATAAGAAAAATAAGCTCCAATAAGATTGCCAAGTGTGGAACCCCATCTAGAGAGATCACAATAAGGGTAACAAAGTAACACAGGAAATAAATGGAACAAGCATAAAGGTCCCAAGGCACCCACATTAAGAGTTGATTTATAAGAACTAAGTTTAATATTATTAATTATTATTATTATATACCACAGAGAGACAGACGAGGAATCCTCAAGTAAAAATAGGGAAATGTCTGCAAGCCAGGGACAGTGGGAACTGTGGTGAACTGAGTATTATCATGGTATTATCAATTTAGGGTTGATTAGCACAGGAAGGAGAGAAAATCTTCCAGCAGTGACAACAACATAAGCCCTTGTGTAATCTCTGCAGAAAGAAGGCACACAATATCGGCTATGAAACACCCTCCCTTCCCCTCGATATTTCCTCCAAGGACCATGGAAAATGTTATGGCTGATCTCTGGGGAACACAGTAAACATGCTTATTATTTAACTTTGGTCATTTTTCACAGGGTTGCATCAGGTTGTTTTCTCCCTGGAGCCAGACCTTTCCGAGAGACACCACACAGCATCTTGCGTGCCAGCATGACCACATTTGGAAGCAATGGCAGGAGCAGGCTGAAGCAATTTGTAGCCCAAATACGGAGACTGAGGCAGCTGGAAGAGCAGTATTCATAAGTAAACTTACATGCACAGCAAGACTGATATTAACCAGCTACTGTGAGAGTCAGAGTCACAACTGGCGTAAACCACCAGTCAATGGAGCTGTGCTGATTTACACCAGCTGGTGGTCTGGCCCTATGTATTTAGAAATTTGCACAAGGACTAACAAACTTGTGGGCTGGTGACCTACTCAAAGCATAGTTCAGGTAACAGATCACTTCATGATTCCAAAGGATTATACCAGCCCTGGATCAAGTGCAGCAGATAAAACCACCTGAAAATCTCTGATGAATATATTGTCTAACATTAGTGCTGGGCTAACGAAAATGGATTTATGTCTGTTGTCCATTGGGACTGCCAGGCTCTAAGCTAGTTTGCTTTCCCCTGTCATGGAGCAGAACATGCTCACAGTTAATCAGTGTTTTTCCCTGCAGTCTTAGGATGAGAAAGAGCTGGAGAGTGACAAGACATTCAGAGTTCAAAAAAGAAACACTTTCATAGCTTAGTGGTTATTCATTATTTGCTCTATGGTGAAACAATCTTATGAATCCACAGGTACTAAAACGGGGCTGGAGACAGAAAAATGTGACAGTGGAAGGTTGCTTACTCATGACCCCAAACTCTCAGGCAGCGTTACCTTCAGTGCATCTGGTGTGTCCGCCAGGCAGTACACTTTGAGGCTGTATTCTAATGAGGTGCAGACGGTAGGTACAAAGATAGCCAGCTGAAGTCTCTTGATGGCTGACCTGGAGTAGGACTCTCCCACAAAAACATAGGTGCCAAGCTGGTCTAGTAAAACATGGCAAGACTTAGGCTCAAGCTGGCAGTAGCAGGGAGTGTTCAGGGTCTCCTCATCCAGGGTCACAACTTCCTAAAGGCAGGGATTAAAAACAAAGGTTCCTGGTCAGCCCTTTTGCTCCAAAGTAATTTGTTTGGCATAGGCACTGAAAACTTTCCACTCATCATTCACCATGGCACTTTCTGTAGTGCTGCAGCAAGCTAGCACGAGAACAGCTGTGAGGTTTCCACACAAACAACACTCCATCCCTGCAGTAAACCTGACAACCAACCCCTTCCCACTCCCACCTCCCACCCCAATCTGAACTCCTATTCTTTCCCTGACAGTGAAGATTCCTCAAAAAGCTATGACTGGAATTGCTGTGACCGGCTCTGCAGCCTGCATTCCCACACATCCTCCAGCGTCTCCTGCTGACTGAGGCGGAGCTCTGTGATGACGTTTTGTTTCCATTGTATTATTAAAGTGCACATTACCTCCCAGTTTCCTTGGTGGGATTGTGTTTTCAGCTGGAAAATCCAGTCTGAGGAGTTGATGTCCGCACAATGGGGGATGGTGAGAATGACTGGACGACACAAGAGCAACCCAGTGGGTCCACAGGTCACCATGGGACTCAATACTGTCTGTGTGCCTTCTGAAGGTAAGCTAGAGGGGATGAATAAACACATGCAGAAAATATTTAGCCTATGCCAGCCAAATCATGCACCTGAAGAAAGAAGGCCAGCCTGCACAGTGCTGACATGTGCTGCTCAAAATTGAGGAGAGGGGCAACCTGGCATCCTCTAAACTTAACGGGCCTGATTCCCACACTGTGGGACCAGCAGAGTTACAACCACATGTCATGGAGTGGAGAATCAGCTCTACTGTGGTTAAAGACACTGGGGTTCCTGTGTAGATGACAATGAGCAATTACTGGCAATCGAACTACTGTGTTTGCTACCAGGAGTTCTGCTGGCCCTATGGAAATACTGTAGAAGAGCAAGCCAGGGAGCTGTTTGGCAGAGGACACATACTGAACAGTGGACAGACAAGTGGCCAAAAGATTCCAAGTTTGTAGTGTAGCCATTGCTTCTGGAATCTTCACTGCCTTCATGAGAGGCCCAGGTTCTGCACAGAAATCCCCTGACAGTGGGTCACAAAACAAATACAAGTGGCAAAAGAACTCATTCTGCACCGTATTAGCAAACTGCACAGCAAGACACACTGCTTTCCCTCCTCTTCCCTATGTTGCCAGCAATAGTCTCTGCATCTTTGGGAGCAGAAGTAAAAAACTCTTATCCGTTATTTACTAAGCCCCAGAGAAAATGCTCCATGATCTCCAAAGCTCAGAGGAAGACACAGTAGCTGACTCAAAGTGCTCACAATCACACATACACAGCAATCCAATTCAGACACAGAATGCACCAGGTGAAATTCACTACAACGAAGCAACGCTTTTTTATTGTTAACGATGGGAAAAATAAATTCTTCTTTGGTTTGGCAGCTAGAATTGAGAAGCTTAGTGGAAGGATGGATTTGAATGAAGCAAAGGTAGATGCTCACCCCAGAAAGGAAGGAAAGGTGTTCCAGGTGTAAAAGGCACAGTTGAAGAAGCTGTGAAGAGGAGGATAGGAAAAGAGACAGTAGGCATGACGCCTGGTCCAAGTAAGAAACCAGGGAAAGAGTAGCAGGAAATGAGAGCTGAGATGCAGGAGGGAATTCAGATATGCTATCTCCTTCAGGTGGTAGTTACGGTGATGGCAGACTGCAGCACGCTATACAGTACACTCTACTTACAGTGTGTTTTCTGCCTTGTTGATGATCAGGTACATTTCGTAGAACTTCCCCTGTGGGATTGCTCCATGAGGCACCAGCAGACTCACTCCTAGGGGAAAGGAAAAAAGGAAATAATGAATGAAACCCCACTGAGAACAGCCAGTTTCCTCATGGGTTAATTTCAAATGGTGGGAACACTGTGCAAACTGAACTGGGGGCCTCCCTTATGTGCAGACAGTGGTGTGAGAGCTTGAAGCCTCCTGCTGTTCTAACCCAAAGCTTCCCAGAATCTGGGACTGCTACTGCCGCTGGAAGTCAGATACCATCGTGTTGAACTGTCTGTATCAGAAGTGGGTACCTTCAGAGGCAGCTGGGTAAGGCATGTGAGCTGTCCGTTGGCAAGTACAGTGAAATGATCATGTGTTGGGTTTATTTCAGCTACTGGCACAGATGTTTTCACCTATGATTGGAAAGCAGCCACCCTTGAATTCGTGGCCGGGCCTAAGAGACTTTCTAGCCTGCCAAGATGGAAATCACGCCAGATTCCGTGCAGTCAGGGAGCACTCAGAGACAGGATAACCCTTAGCACAAGAAGTGTGGTGCTTGTTTTCCACCAATGCTCTCCAACAGGTTACAACTGGAGTAGCAAAAATACAAAATGATGTCACCTCACGATGGTGACTGATTCCCATCCACTCTATCTTAGGGAGATACACAGGCTGGCAGCATAATGGGAATGTCCTAATAGAAAGGAATATTTGGATGCATCTTTCATTCCTAATCAGCACCACACTGTCTTCAAACCCAAAGGCCAACATCACCAGGCCTCACTACTCAACCATAAGTTAGCTGACGTCAGAGAGCAACTGGGACAGCAGCAACCACAGCTGCACCTCCCACTCTGGCTCTTACCTGTATCCGGGATAGTGAGCCTTCCTCCCAAGCAGCCAAATGTGCCAGTGGCACTGTTCCCAGGCTCCCGGGGCAGGGTGAGGAGATGCTGAGAGCCCATGGCCTTGTTCCTTATGTTCATAAAGTGATTGTCCCTGGCAATGTCCCCTGGGTAGGTGCCTGTGGGCACTGCCCCAAGCAGGTCTGCCCCATCATTCAGCCTGGGGGAGGAGGATGCTGTGGAGGAGTTGTACACTTTGATCTTTAGGTTTGGGAGTGGGTCAAGCAGGGGGGAGTTGGTCATTGGGATCTTGTCAGAGGAGTCCTGCAGGGCATACATCGGACCACGATATACACCGGCATTGGCTGTTAGGTCAGGCTGCATGGAAGGGTGCAACAACTGGGGATTGTCTGCAAGACGAACAAAGATGAAAAAGGCAAAAACTTCAGTAACTTGTGAATTTAAACATAAATCAAAAGAGACCTACATGGAAACCTAGCCTTAGTGAAACAATGGGCTCAGGATGTGTAAGACATGTCTCTGGGAGAAGCAGGTTATAAAGCAAGAGACTGGAGCATGGACATTGAACACATCTGTCTCCCTTTTATCAATTACTTGAAAGGAAACTGCCTGGACTGAGAATCAGGATCAAAACTCCCTTAAGAATGAAGGAGAGGCTGCGTCATAGTGTATGTACAAAAAGTTGAACAAGAATCTGAAAGTAGTTTGACTCTCCTGCAACTCTCACAAAGGAGTTGGTACTTCATTCTGTGCTGAATAGCTGAAATGCTTTGTGTTCTTTATACTTCCTACCAGTTCTCTTTCCTTATTAGTTTCCTTATTAGTGCCTAGGGGCCCCAGTCAAGATCAAGGCCTTACTGTGCTAGGTACTGTATAAACATGAGGTCATTATCTTGCATGATTTGTTTCCTTATTTTTAGGCTCAAAAAATAAAATGACCCTGTGAGCAGAGCTGGGTGAAGATTGGTAATTCCATTTTGCAGAGGATTTCAATACTTTGACATTTGTTTTCCCCCCCACCTCCAATTCAGAATTAAACCCCCAAATGTCAAAGTCCTCCATGAAAAGGCAAGTGCTGGGGTCCAGACACAGAGACAGAACTGGTGGGGCTGCCCCAGAACCATGGACCCAGGAAGCCCTGGCATCACCGACTCTGGGGCAGTCCATCTTGCCGGCTACCCTGGGGCTGCTGAGCTGGCAAGAAATCAGGCAAGTTTCAAAGACTACCTGGTTTCCGGAGGAACGTCATAGAAATGAAGTGTTCCATGGAGATGGTTCTGATTTTGACAAATCAGCACATTCCAATGAAAAACTGTTTCGTCAGAATTTTTCCAACCAGCTCTACCTGTGAACTCGCCTGTTACCTCAGTTTTCAGCCTATGGGAACATGGAGACTTGACCCACCCTCTGTCTCCATTGAGAATTAATAGGCAGGAATCAAATGGAATCTGATCTGTCAGGTCAGTGTGCAGGGCAGACAGAAATCCCTCTCCTATCGGTACTGTCGTATTTAAGGCTGAAGAAGTGAATGGAAGAAGAAAATGCTTCAAACAGCTTAGAGCCAACGGACCTACTGCCTATTTAAAATAGAAATTCTGATTTGATTTTTTATTTTAAACAAGTTTTGGAGGCAATTTAATGTCAATGAAAGGTGCTATATCAGGGGTGGGCAAACTACGGCCACAGAGCCACAACCGACCCTTCAGATGTATTAATCTGGCCCTTTTGCTCCCACTAGGGAGCAGGGTCCGGGGCTTGCCCCACTCCAGAGTTCTAGTTGGGGGATTGCCCCACTCCGTGCATGCCGTAGCTCTGCACAGCTCCTGGAAGTAGCGGCATGTCCCCACTCCAGTTCCTACATGTAGGGGCAGCCAGGGGGCTCCATACACTGTTGCTCCAGCCAGGTCACCGGGGCGGGGGCTGCACCATGCGGCTCTCGGAAGCTGCGGCATGGCCCTGCTCTGGGGCACAGGGTCAGGGGCCACACCATGTGGCTCCCAGAGGCAGCCGCATGGCCCTGCTCTGAGGGTAGAGGACTGCTCCACACGTAGGAGCCGGAGAAGGGACATGCCGCTGCTTCCAGGAGTCGCTTGAGGTAAGCGCCGCTCAGAGCCTGCATCCCTGAGCCTCTCCCCATGCCCCAACCACCTGCCCTGATCCCCCTCCAGCTCTCCAAACCCCTTGGTCCCAGACCAGAGCATCCTCCTGCACGCCAAACTTTCATCTCCAGTCCTACCTCAGAGCCCTTATCCCACCCAGAGCTATCACCCCCTGCACCCCAACACCCTGCCCGAGCCCAGAAGCCCCTTCCACACCTGAACTCCTCATTTCTGGCTGCACCCCAGAGTCCGCACCCCTAGCCAGAGCCCTCACCCCATCCCGCACTCCAATCCCTCATTTATTGAGCATTCATGGCCCAACATACAATTTCCATCCTCAGATGTGGCCCTTGGGCCAAAAAGTTTGACCACCCGTGCTAGACTGATAAGCACGAAGCCTGAAGTCCTCTGTTTGCCCACAGAGCTGGTGCAGTGCAGTAAGTGGAAATGCAAGCTTTCCTGCAGTGTCCTGTGGGGTAATTTGGTCTCTGGAAGTCACTGCAGAGAAAGTGCCAATTCATTTCAGTTGCAGTGGTGGCTTTCGTGAAGCAGGCAGTTGAACCTCTTATTTTCTGAAGAACACACACAAAACAAACTTCTGTACGCAAAGGGTTCTGGTATCGTGAATTCTTTAGTAGAGAAGTGCTGACTGTGGTTCTCACACACAGGAAGGCAATGGAAAGATGAGGAGAACTTCAACTCACCTCTCCCAGCTGGATAAAAAATGAACTCCTCTCAATGTGGCCTATTCTTCCCCTGAGTCTGAGCCCCTTTATTTTGGTTTCACCTTCCTCCCTCAGCCTCCTTCCTCTGGGGCATCAAAGATACTGCTGGACATGATATAAAGGAACAGACCAGATGATTTCTTCTTACCGTGCCTGGAGGTCTTGAAGTTGACTGGGTGAAAGCCTCCAGTCAGAGCAGCTGAGGAGTCTGTGATGTCAGTGTCGAAATCCCGGCAGCTGCGCCGGTACACAACCACTCCGATGGCCATCAGGATGACGACGAAAACAAAGATGGCCACAACGAGGCCGGCGTACAGGGCCACATCCCCCGTGGTTTCCAACACTAGGAGAGAGAAACGAGAAAATGGAAACTAAGGAAACAGGCGCTTTGCATGAATCTGCCATCAGAACTATGCCACCCACAGCTGGATCCCTGCATGATCAACCCACTGTCTTTGCACAAAAGACGCCACTACTTCTAGGATTAACCCAAGCTTTCGGCAAATGTTGGGCGGGGGAGGCTGGGCTAGCACAACAAGGTAACAAATGGGTTCAAAGTGCAGTCCAAAAGTGAGAGCAACGTTGGATATACATATCTGTATCCCCAAAATCAAGAGTCACAGAGTGTGTGTGTGTGTGTGGTGTATATATATGACACAGAGACACACCCACACCCAGTGTGACTTTTGATCTTTAGGCTCCCCAGCCCCCCAGTCCAGGGAGAAGGAAGAAATCTGCCTTGAAAGAAGATACGCATGTACATGGAAGAGATGGCAATGAGCTAATAGGATAGTGCATGGAGAGATGCCATAAAGCGATCACTGGGCATTCTTCTGTCTGCTCCCATCTCAAACCAGTAGATGTGTCAGCTCAGAGAAGGAAAGGACCAACTGCTCCAGAATGGCTGCTCTGGTGATTTGGTGAGCTGCTGCTGCAGGGACACCTAACCCAATATGTGTCACGTTAGCCTGGGAATGTCCAATGTTAGGACTGAGGAAGCTTGAACCAGGTCCATGAATCTCTGCCTCTGTCACTGACTGCTGTTAAAAACCCTGACTCCTGTCCTTTCATTCTTCAATAGCAAACTAACACCTATTTTATCGAGGGTATTTTCTCCATTGATTTCACATGAGCTCTGATTACACCACTCTGCCAAGGGAAGGAATTCTAACTCCTCAAGGATCCTGCAGCATCAATGTCTTGCCTCCTGCATATTTCAGTGTCAAAGACAGAATCTGCACCCACCATTGACTGGTGTCAAGTGTGTGGAGTCAGGCCATATTAGAGAATCAGATGCTGTTGTTTCTGAGACATACACGTGTCTTATTTGAATATTGCCTCCAGGAAAATTACTCCAGACACATCAAACAGCTTGGCCTGAACACTCATGCTCTCTATTTTACCCTCTTTTCTTTTCTTTTCTTTACTTTTCTTTTCTTCTCCTGATTTCCAGGTGCTTTCAGATTATGTTTAGTTTAGCTTCATGGTTTCTAACCTGTACAGGGCCAGGGCCAGGTATATGGATCAGAACCAAGGCCTGTTTGTTATGATTATTTTTATTTCTGGGGTGTGTGTGTGTGTGTCCGTCCGTCCTCAGGGGAATTCCTTTTGCAGCGGTAGGAGTATCACAGAAACATTCCAATTTGATGGTAGGGGAATAGCTGGAAACTTACACTCACAAAGAACCTGAAAGGCCCAAAGTGTTTCCCAACTGAAAAATCTTCATGGAATACAAATATTTCAGAGCTATTATGTACTCCAAAACTCTTCTAAACTGTGGAAGAATCCAATTTTTAAAGTGTTCTTCTTTACATGTGTTAAATTCACTGTCTTCAAGAAATGTTGATCCATGTTTCATGTTCTGCACCTTTCGAAGGCAGTGTTGTCAAAGCTCATGATTTCATCATTGGTCTCATTATAATTATTGTTTTCCTTAAAACCCCAGCTCCTGGAGTCAAGTGGATATGTGATGATTTCATCCTTCATTCTTAAAGAAAAAATAAGTTTCTAGCTCTTGTGGCTGCGGAAAAAGCTTCAAAATGTGACCCAGTGCACCCCAAAGGCTCAGAAAGCAGAAAGCAAATAAAAAGAACACCAAATCTATTATTTTTACATGATCTCATGATTTTAAAGCCAGTATCATGATTTTTAGTGAGCCTGACTCATGATTTTTGAACATTTTGTGATTGGCAATATACTGAGAAGGAGCATACACTATCAAACCTTATAATGCTGACATGACTGGGCATGTAATGGCACAAGAGAGAAGAAAATAAAACAGCCACATTAGTTTCTGTTCTACTGAAATCCTGGGAGAGAAAAACTATTGGTCATATGGAAAAAGACAAAACTGGCAAAGAAAGAAGTTTGCAATGCTGTTGTTGTCGTGTTGGCCCCAAGGATACGAGACAGACAAAGTAGGTGAGGGAATATCTTTTACTGGACCAACTTATGTTGGTGGAGGGTAAAGCTTTTGAGCTACACAGAGCTCTTCCTCAGGAAAGAAGTGTTATTTCTTAAGTTGCTCTGGGTGCATTAACAACAATAGGGCTAGGAAACGAACAAACTGCTGGCACTGGTTTTAGTTCAGGGCAGGGGAATCAAAGCACTTGTTCTGAAGCAAACCAAACCAAACCAAAAATTTCAACTTTTTTTTATATGTATACAAACAAATTCTGTTCTCATTCATTTTGAAATAACTTCATGGACTTCGGTTACTTTGGATATATTCTGTTGTAACTGAGAATAAAGTTTAGCCCATGTAAATAGAGAAACTGATGCATAGAATATAAGTTAAATTTAGGTCTCGCAAGCATGATGGAGTAACTGTCCCTTTAACATCTGCTAACCCTTTGTGGTGTATTTCAGCTCTCTCCTCCCTTGCTCACTGGAGCAACTCCATAGAGAAGCCCTTGGAGATGGAGCTTTCGAGTTCAAGGCTGACACCAGAGGTGCCAATGACTAAACAAAAGAAAAAACAAAGTAATGTATTACAATGAAATAAAGTGGCCATGAAATGAGGACTTACAGTGACTTTTGGGTTCGCTTAGAACTCTTTTATCTGTTAGGAAAAACAAAGTTAAAAACAAAAGGTGAAAATGATGATGGTGATGATGCTAATGGAAGGAAACAAACACAGTCATCAGCCCCAGCACACCAAGGGGAAGGGGCCCATGAGACATAAAAACCAGCGAATGGTTTCGAGAGAACAAGGAGCCTTAGGCTCTTTGGAGCTCTGTGAAGCCATGCAGAAGCCTTGCCTGTGTGGTAGTTTTAGGGAAGCAGGCTTGTGACCACTCTCCCATCCTGCAAGCCTGGCTGGCTTTGCTGCCCATCCAAAGGAGCCAAAGCTGCACAAGCAGAGTGGCAAATTTTGATCTACATTTCCAATAAGCTGCAGGAAACTGAGAGCACAATGACCCCTTCCCATTAAATTGTTTACTTCAAAGGGACAAGTGGGGAGACAGCTTCCCAAGCCGCTCCATCTTCTGGTCACCTGAGGTTTCTGGGGAGCAGAATCTGCTTCTCTTCTGCCCAGCTTCCTGGTCTGACAATGAAATTCATTCACCTCCCAAGGGGGTCAACAAAGCCCCAGGCACTTCAGGCTCCAATGACAAAGTGGTGCCCAGTTCTCAGGGCCAGCCTCTGCCTCTTTTAGATGTGGTGGAGAGTGAGAGGAGTTTCCCTAGGCTCAGTCGAGCCCTGAGAAAGCCCCTCTGAATTTCAGTGCTATTTTAATGAGTCCAGTGCAGCAGGGAGAACCATTGTTCCGTTAAAACCAGTGGTTCCCACCCATTGGTTGTTCTTTTAGCTGGCACTCCCTTGTGATGGACTGAGAAATGTGTGCCCCCGTTCTCTGCCCATCTCCCCACTTACTAAAGCAGTTATGCCACCTCTCCTTCTCTCTCCATTCCTCCTCTTCTCTCCTATCTCTGTTCTCTCTCTCTCTCACCCCACTTTCTTCCTCTGTTTGCTTTCTACTCTAATTCTTCTGCTTGTTCCCTTAGGTTGTTTTTTATTCCCAGTGTACCCCTTTCTCTCACTCATCAGATGGCTACACGTTCCTGGCAGCACAGAGGAGCCTCCATGTGAACATGTAGGGCTTCGTTGAATACTGTGTGTGCAGAAAAGAGAAGTTTGGTTGCCAGTCTGAGCCTGTACACATAAGCTTGTCTCATGGAATCTGCATTAGGGACCACCAAAGGAGCATATAGGAGGGGGGAGCAACTTGCAGGACATTTGGAATGGGAAGGATTTGGGTTCTTGAAACCTCTCTTCCCCATACACCCTCCCGCTTCGCTTCTGTCCTTCCCTCCTCTCCCACATTGGGCTTGTACCCACCACCCAGTGCCTCATCAGTGGTTGAAACATAAAAACATTGTCCTGTTACATGTTAGGCTTTGTCAGAATTATCTTGTGTCTGGTTTGCTGATTATCAAAGCTATTAGCCTTCTGTAATAATAGCTTTCTCCCTCCTGGCCCATCCTCCCATTTAACTCCAGCTTGGATTGAAGCCTTGAGATACAAGATGGGCTGGCACAACAGTTTCAACGGCTGTGGGCAGCAATGGCCACTATCACGCTGGCCCTGTGTCAGGAGAAAGGGCTTTGTTCAGATCCAAGGTTGGCAAATAATTCGACAGATTTACATGGGAACCCACTAGATACTTTTCCTTCATGTCTGGACTGTCCCTTCATGTCTGGACTGTCCAAGTCTGATCCAGGATGGAAGCCCCTTTGTAAGGTCACTCCTTTGGTTTTGGTCTAAAGCACGAAGTCCTCAGCATGGGAACAATTATTTGTAGCTGTTGATATAAAACAACCCTCCCTACTCCTTTCCACACCCTGCAGGTTCGCTGCTGCAGGAAGCCCCTGTCTCAATACTCCACTATTTGCTTTTTCTTTGTGAGGCGCTTTCTGCCTGCTAAGTGTTAACAGCCAGCACCAGGTTGGCACCACATGTAGCTTAATTCTGCCTGTGAGCTGGACCCAACCTCTGCTGTCACAATGCCTTAATTTTTCCAACCATGAGCTTCTACCAGGCCCAGAAGGCACTGGCTTGCAAGATGTTTCTTTGAAACCAGTTCTGTGGTTCAACCCACCCCCTACCCCCTCCTTGCTCACTGCCAACATGGATCGACATGATGAGTTTATTTAAGATGACATGAAGGCAGCCATACAGCGAGGAAGGGGTTATGATGCATTCCTAACTTATTCTTTAAAGCAGATTACAGTGCAGGGGTCATTCAGGATTATTACTAAGCAAACGAGCTGCAAGGCACCAGGGCAGATATTGCTATAGAACAAGCAAGTGGCAGCACTGGCACTATTCCTGGCTGTTAAGCAGACTAAGAAGGACACTTTTATACTCTCTGAAGCAGGTTTTTCTTGTAGCACCGCCCTATGTTTGTAACTGGGATCATTCCATGGCTGCTAGTCAGGAATGACACTAAGGAATGAGGTGAGTCCAAGGAATTACAAATTATGGTTAAGGAATTCCACCTGGATTGCCCCATGAAATGTATCACACTCATTTCCACTCAGACCTAGAATAGGGTTGGTATTTCAGAATATTTACTAGATCTATTTAGATCCCAAATGGGGAAGGGGAAACATCCAAGCCCTTCTCCACCCCATCTGAATTCTAGAGGAGAAGGTTTAAAGCAGAGATGTTTTAAAGACTTTGTGTTTTTGGCTTTACGCCAGGCTCTGGGACATAGACTTTATAATAACAATTGATTTAAAGAAAAAAACAAAACAATAATTAAAATCTTTTCTTGCGGGGGATTTAGGCCATAAATAAAATGAGTTTGCTGGGTATCATCAGGACACAAACATTGCACAGAGCCTGATCCAGTACTGAGCACATGCAACCTTAATGCAGTCCGAAGAGAGTTGCGGATGCTCAGTACTTTGCACTTTGTGGGACTGGATCAGCACTAGGAGTGGGTAACAATTTCTGCTGGAGCAAGAGGCACATTCAGGATGGGAACACCCTGGAGGTCTGCCACGACTTGTCACATCAGTGAAGTACAGTGATCAGAGGCGAAATAAGCCTTTCGTCACTGCCGAATGGTCCTCTTTTCTGTGGCACTAAATGGAACTTTCTTCCTGTGGTGAGTCAAGCTGCATATTCAACCCGTCCCAGGCCTGCGGTTGAAAGGCAACACTCAGTCTGCTCAGGAGAGGCCAGTGTTTAAACACTTGTACCTCAAGAGGTGGCGTGTGGGCATGCAGAGTGGAAAAATGCACAGAGGAGTCACTAGGGAAATTTAGGACTATAACTACCCCTGAAGAGGCATATTTAAAAGAAGTGGTTGGCCCTCTGTTCCCCTCCCTTCATCCCTCCTACCACAGTTTCCTTTCCTTTGGCAACATACATGGAGCACACATGCTTTTTTAAAGGTTAATGGACTTGGTAGTGATGGAAATTGATCATACATGGGCCAGGAACCTGCTGTGCACATTCACTCTCTTTGGTGCAGCCAGTGACCTGCCATGGCAAGGTCACCTGGGCCAGGGATGACAAACATTTTGCTTTCTTTTAGCAGCTCATTCCTAGGTCCTTCCGTAGCAGGAGCACACTGCCAAGTGTTCTGAATGATAATGCGTACCATGAGCTTTAGGGTGTCAACTAGATTTGAAGCCAGGAGCCACAGATAGGAGGCTGGTGCTTCCCCCAGTAACCCATGCAGTCAACTTCCATCAACCTTTTGGAACAGTAATCAATTGCCCACTCTAAAAATGTCTAACCTTCAGGTTTGCAAGTAGATTAGCACAGCTCCGACTGAGTTTAGAGGGGGCTGTGCCAGAATTCTACGCTAGCATCGCCGACAGGTGGGGAGTCCAGTAATGGTGCTTAAGAATATATCCCACATCCACCTAAATGGGCATGAATAACCTTTATTTTCTATAGTTAAAGGGCTTTGTGCATCTTGCTGTCACTGCCTCTCCAAGTCAGCTGTGTGCTGTACATCACTGCAACCAGAATCGGCTTGGATATCCAGTCTGGAATTTCCCTGTGGTTCTCCGATGTAAAAAGCTTATGACGTTGACAATACTGTCAGACAGGCTGACAGCAACCCTGGTCTATAATGTCACTTTCAGTAAGAGGAGCTCTAAAGTGGGTTTGGGTTTCTGGGGCCACCTGGAATGAGCTGTGGGGGCAATCCCTGGGAAGAGATGATCTTGAGCTGGAGTTCTGTGTCCACCTGGAATGGGAGACCAGGTATAGTGCCTGATGCCTAGACCAGTGGTTCTCAAACTTTTCTGTTGGGGACCCCTTTCAATAGCAAGCCTCTGAGTGCAACCCCCCCCCCCCCCTTACAAATTAAAACCACTTTTTTGTATATTTAACACCATTATAAATGCTGGAGGCAAAGTGGAGCTTGAGGTGCAGGTTGACAGCTCGAGACTCCCCCCCACGTAATAACCTTGCGACCTGCTGAGGGGGTCCTGATCCCTAGTTTGAGAACTCCTGGCCTAGACAAAGGCAGAACAAACCCTTCAGCTTGCAATGCCTTCCCTTTTAATAAAACCCTTTTAGCATTTTTTTTTCCTGGTTATCCCTTCCTCCCTCTCCCTCCCTCCTATGCTGTTCCCATACTGGCTCACTCACTTTGCATGCACAGTCCATCGGTGCAGTTTTTGGAGTCCAGCAACACTCCACTGCAGTCCTTGCCTCCGTTTTTTGGGGATGGAGCAGTGCATTCCCGGCTCCTCCAGTGGGTGCACTCCGTGCTGCAGGCTGACCACTTGCTCCACTCTGTCCAGGCTCCATCTACTGCGTTCCAGGAAAAATACAGCCACAAAGAGAGAGAGAGAAAACAATTCATTGAAGGCTTAGAGGAAGGAGCAGAGAGATTAGAATCAGTATTGTATATACAGCAGTCACTTGGCTTCTCTAATCCTAATAGATAACAATCAAAAGAAACCTTAGGATGAGGCAGCTGCTGCACAACCTCTGAACTGGGAGGCTAAGCCATTACAGAAATGCAGATCTGAATTGGCTTTAGCAGTCCAAACAGCTGAGAACTGGAAGGTCATCTCACTGGTGGCTTGTTCTCTAGATGATAGGGCAGGCAACGGGCTTTGGCAGATCATTTGGGAGAAGGGTGATCTAGAAAAAGAGATAGCTCCACCAGCCGAGGTACTTGAGGGAGTCCTTATGGAGGTCATTGTATGTCAAGCCCCGTCCTGCAGTGGCCTGGGGAATGTAAGGTGCAAGGCTGCTCTCACGTTTAGGACCTTCAGTTTTCACAGCCCACAATGAGAGTTTTCAACAGGGAAAAGTCACTTCATACTAGTTGGAAGGAGGCTGCTCTGAGACACACGCCCCCTGACCTCCTGCAGATCCCCCTCCACAACACACGGCATCTCCACAAGTCCCTGGACAGCGCTAGAAAAAGTGCTGAACTGGACAATCCAAAGAGAGGAGCACATGCCTGTGATTACAGTTGGCCTCAGGCTCTTGCATGAATTGCCCTTACCTGGGCACATTGTGGTACAGGCGATTTTCTGGAAGGGTTGACCCTCACAAAAGGAACCACCATTGAGAGGTGCTGGGTTGGTGCAGGTCCGGGTGCGCTTTTGCCAGCCACGGCCACAGCGGTTGTTGCATTGAGACCATTCTGACCAGGTGGACCAGCCACCATTCACTGTGTACAGAGAAGGAAACAGGAATAAACATGCTGCTCAAAAACTCAGAGCCCAGGAGTAACATCATACTCATGTCCCAGCACCAGTCTAGCCACTTTTGTCCTCTCCAACCCTGGCAGTCACTACAGCCAACAAGGAAAGCTGCTGGTGGAGTGAACACTACAGTTCCATGGACCCACCTGGAGGGGTCACTAAACAAGGTGAGGGCTGTACCTACTCTTTTCCAGCTCCCTAGACTGATCCACACCAGCCAATCACCAGGCTCCTTTAATCTGACACCCCGCCCCCCCATTCACAACACTCCAACAAATAAAGATGCGCCTTCTAAGTGAGCACCTTCCAACTCCAGCTGCTTGAAAAACCCTGAACATTTTTTAAATGTTCCTGGTTTCTCACCTCACTGGAGCTGCACTGATTTACCCCAGCTCTGCCGGCCTAGGAGTTTTAACTTCACAAATATTTTTGACTTGGAGAGCTTTTCAGTGGGACAGAGCAGAAAACGGCCACTATTTTGCTCCAGAAATTGAATGGAGACAGATTGTTTAGACTTTTATCCTTTCATTTGGGTTCACTGTGGTTCGCACCCTCTGAGTTTTGCTTTGGGTTTCTCATATGTGAAACTCAAAGCAAAACTCAGCCAAATTCAGCATTTCATCTTTTCCTTGCAAAACTTGTCTAGGTTTGCTCAAATGATGCGGCCCAGCTTCACTTGAAGCACAATGTATATATTTCAGTGAACTAGTCAGATTTGTCTCAAAACTAGAAACCAGGCAAGGCCTTTTTTTTTTTCCTAGTTTCAGGTTTGCTTTCAAAAGCCTAAGAATAAACTTTAGTACTGGTATAAGCTGATGGAGTCTCCTTCAGCTCAAGATGTCTGTGTTTCTGACACTGAATGGCATGAGTTCTACGCCTCACATCAGGCATGTGCATTAGCTGATAACTCTGGTACTTCTACAGATAAAGCCACAGACAATCATATTAGGCTCCCCTGGGCTTGTGGACACAAACTATGGCTAATCCCTGCTTTCCTAAGAAGGGTCAGTACCATAGACGATGACAGTGGCTGTGGTGCTCCGGCGCTTAGCCACAATGTTCTTGGCCACGCAGGTATAGTTGGCAGTGTCTGAAAGCCTGGCCTGCTTGATTATGAGGTTATGATCTATGGTTATCAGGAAGTTGGTGTCTCGGGTGGTGTCAATAACATCCTCGTTCCTCAGCCACTCCACCTAGAAAGGCAGAAAAAAAGAGGAGAAAGAAAGGAAGGAAAGGAAAGACAGAGAAGAATAAAAGAGATGACAGGGTTGGTAGAGTTATTAAAAGAAAACAGAGGAAGGAGAAAAAAAGAGAAAGCGAACCAGAGGCAATTAGACATCATCATGAGAAGGCAACATTACAGAGTTAAACATCCAGCGCCCATTGTCACTACCAGATATCACCTGGCTAAATCTCTGAGAACACCACTCAAAATCCATCATTGCAGACCCAGGAAAAGAAATGATAAATAGCTAGGTGAGTGAGTGAGAAGGTGGCCTCATTGCACAGGATGAGAGATGGGGAAGGTGTACTAAAGAGATGTGAAGCATGCTGGCTCTTTCCTGAGCTACTTTGCTCTCCTAGCACACAATGAATGCTGGTCACCGGGTGCAGGGATGAAGAGATAATTAACACGAGATGTGGCTAATGGGAGTGGGAGTAAGAGCTAGGTAAGAAACTCGAATGCCATATGGTCCCCACCACGATGCCGGCTCCCAAATGGTGTAAGCAAGGTATAAACCAAATCAGGGTCCAGTTGCTTTAATTATACAGGAAGAACCCTGCATTGGGGTGGTAAGGAAAACTACAGAGTAGAAGGCAATTTGATTGACACACAGAAGGAGAAGAGCACGAATAGGACTCAAAGAAGAGGGAGAAATGGGCTCTGAAGTTGAAGCTAGACAAATTCAGACCGGAAATAAGATCTACATTGTAAACAGTGAGGATAATTAACCACTGGACCCATTTACCAAGGGTCATGGTGGATTCTCCATCACTGATCATCTTTACATCATGATTGGATGTTTGCCTAAAAGATCTAATCTAGGAGTTATTTTGAGGAAGTTCTATGGCCTGTGCTATACAGGAGGTCAGATCAGATGATCACAATGGTCTCTTCTGCCCTTGGAATCTATGAATCAGAACTAGGAGTGAGCAAGGTATAGCCCTATGAGGCATGATGTCATCATGCAGCTCCTCAGTGAGTCCATTGCTGGGACTGTGCGTTCATGGTGGTCACACTCTGAGCATGAGTTGGCACATCTCCCTGTACTCAGATGTCCTGCCAATCAGTAGAGGGGAGGTGCTCTGTGAGATGCAGCAACCAGGTCCTGCTAACCACAGGTGCCTTTGCTTGCTTTGCCCTTGGCTTTGTCTGCTTTATCATTTGCAGCACCATGTCTAGGCAGCCGGCCCCCTCTAGTTGGCTCTTCCCTACACTGTTGGAGTTTGGGGTAATGTAGCCTCCTTTGGCGGGGACAACTGAGTGCAGACCACATATCCCACTCGAGTTGTAGTGTTGCTGATTTGTTTCTGCTGCAGGCTACTTGGGAGGGGTATGAGCAAATTGTGTGTGACGGAGTGTGTGCACGTGTGTGTGGCTTTCTCTGAGAAAATTAGTAGATGTAGGAGAGAGCTCAGAGAATGTTAGTTATTAACTGTTTGTATTACAGTAGCACCTAGAGGCTGCTACAAGAAATTGGAACTCCACTGTGCCAGGCACTGTACAAACACATAGTGAGACTCTAGTCCCTGCCCCGAAGATCTTACAATTTAAGTTGAAAAAACAGCACTGGAGGGAAACGGTAGGCACAGAGAGATACAGTGATATGCCCATGGCCATACATCAGGTCACTAGCACAGTGCTGAAGCCAGGAACCAGGAATAGAACCCAAGTCCCCCAAGTCCCAGGCCAGTGCTCTCCCCACTGAAGAACATTGCCTCTCTAATGTGTGTTTGTATTTCTGTGTCAGTCAGTGTGCAGGGGCTTGTTAAAGTACATGCGAGTGGGAAAGAGAAAGAAAAAAAATTAAGATTTAAAATAACCTTTCCTGGGGCTTTTAGGTGTCGCTTATTTACACATTATCAAAAAAGTTGCAACTGTCAACAAATTCCATACAAGAATGAGGCTTGCGTTGCCTGGAGATATGCTGACAGCATGAGGCATGTGAGTTTTGTTTATCAATCAAAACCAAAAACGGGGGGTTTGTTTACCAATCAAGAACTGTTCTCACCTCCCCTACAAGCTGAGCTGGCACGAGCCTAGTTTGTCCATCTAATTGCTTTTTCTATGAGAAATGACAGGTCAGAAACTTCTCTCACACAGAGCACACTCACAGTGATGCTAATGGTACTGCACTGAACTACTGGAGCACGGAGGAAAGGCGACTGGCCTTGAGGGAAGGCCCTGCCTTGGTAGGAGAGTTCATGAACTTTTCTTCCAAGGCCTCATGAGCTCATTTTTACCCAAAGCGTTTAAACAAATCATTCTGCGCTTTCTTTTCTTCCTGATCACTCCCACAAGGGGTTAATGGCAGATGAGCATGTACAGGAGGGAGGCACGGGCTGAACAGGTGTTGAGGTTAAGTGTGTTATTAGATGTCAGAATAACAGATCCACTGCCCAAAATAAACAGTTTTGCTGAATAATGGAAGCTGATGGCCTACATGAGGCCATCCATCATGGCCCCAATCCATCTGCAAAGATGTGCCCAATCTATTTCATATGCTCTCTCCCTTGTTCCTCGCTGGAACTTAACTGGCACACTGCTGAGGTGTTAGCAAGGCATTGCAAGGGACAATGGAGAAGATGCAAGTGCTGTGGGCTGACCGGAGTTTGGAGGAGGCTGTGTCCCCAAAGGTGGCTTGGAAATAGCTTGTGCTGTTTTATTAATGGATCACGATGGTGAATGTAGCAGGCTGGCTAGCAATTATTCACCTTCATGATCAGGCCTCACTGAAGCCACAGCTGTGTCCAGCTGAGGGAGGCAGGGAGGGCAGGTGGGAGGGGTTGGTTACCAGTAAATTCCCATAGCCTCTGATTAAAGATAAACAAAAACCACAGCAGTAAAGGGGGCAGGGCAGTAAAGTCTATAACAGAAAGCTGCGTCTGCTAAAACTGGCAAAATACAAGCTATGCCAGGAGCCTTGTAAAAGCTATTCCAGCATCCGCCTCCAGCAGGTGGAAAAATATTTCCAGAAGTTACAGGTGCTCTCAGAAACAAACCAGCAGCTCCCACAAACCTAAGAGGGTGGAGTCTCTCCAGACTAACACCCACTAGGACAGCCATAAACAGAGACTGCAGGTGGGAGAGGAAATGTGCTTAGCATTCCTTCCTTCCCACTGGACTGCAGGAGTGTTTTCATGAGTCAGCCTGTATGGAGGGGAAGGGGGGCTGGGGAGGGGCTGGCAGCTGGGCAGTGAAATGGTGTCGCTCCTGCTGGGGCAGGGAAGTCGGCTTTATTGGGCCAGTCTAGCCCATTACATCCCTGGGGGGCTACAGCCAACCGAGGGCAGGCAGTGTTTCCTAGGGTTTTCTGCCAAGGGAGGGCAGCTCTAGTCATCTGTGGATCCCTCTGCTGATCTGACCATACCTCATCTCCTGCCAGTGCTGCCCATTTTGGGGATGCTGCTGCTCGACTGAAGACCCCCAGTGGACTGGAGATGGTGCAGCCTCCCCTGTCGTAATCTCTCGCTAGGAAGAGGATTTTCCACTGCTGAGGGTTATCTGCCAGGGTCAGTGTCAATGGAAAATCTGGTCTATTTGGGCAAAGATGCTGGGGGGAAATAATCGTTCTAAAATGTATGAGCACTCAGATGAGTAGAGTTTTTCCCGTGAGAGTAAAATATGTCCCCAGCATGCTGGCATCTTCCACCTGGTGTAGCCCCTCAGGCCAGCTCTGCTGTTGGGAGGTGAGAGAGAGAGAGCACGGCTTACCTCTGCTGTTGGCACCCCCTCCGGGGGGCGGCACTGCAGTAACACCTCATGTTCCAGTGGAACCTCTTTCCCTAGAGGCTCCTGGTCAAAGTTCTTCCTCAGGTCTGGGAAAGAAAAATGAGCCCCAAGTGTTATCAGCCAGTGACAGGAATGGAGCAACCCACAAAACCTTGGGGGTACTGTATATGGATAGAGGAGCCTGCAGCGAGATAAAGTCTATCTGGAGTTTATTTTAACATAGCCTGCTGACCAGCCCACTCAGAATTTCCAGGGATTTCCTGTCTACTATCTCTACCCTTCTTTCCTGGTAACATTACTTCCTGCACCACCCACCCAGCTGGGCCCTTTGCACCCCAGTTTATCCTTGCCAATGTAAGAACTGTTGTTTCCCAGGTGCTTGCTTGTCTTCTGGATGGAATCATATTCCAGCAGAAAAAGGCGAAGTCTGCCAAAGGATGTCTCAGAACAAGAGCTGACAGCCACTTGCCCATGCATAAAACATGATTTTGAGTGCTCTCCCATTCCTGAAATGGGATTCACTCTCCTTCCCTTAGATGAACTGTTCAGAGCAGGCAGAAGGGGGGATGTGCTGGTCCGCTATTGCCAGAGTGGCATGTTCCTGCCGAGAAACTTCACATTCTTTCATCAAAATCAATCCAAAATGAAGTCTTGTGTTTCTGAAAGGGGACCACTGAAGTACGGGCTTGCTGCTTTGCTGCCAGGGCCGGCTCCAGGGTTTTTGCCGCCCCAAGTGGCAGGAAAAAAAAAAAAAGCCGTGATTGCGATCGGCTGCAGCTCCACCATGCCGTTTTCTTCTTCGGCAGGAATTTGGTGGCAGGTCCTTCGCTTCGAGAGGAACTGACAGACCCACCGCCGAATTGTCGCTGCAGAGCCCGACATGCTGCCCCTTCCCCTTGGCCATCCCAAGCACCTGCTTGCTGAGCTGGTGCCTGGAGCCGACCCTGTTTGCTGCACTAGTGAAAGAGGGACTGAGCATCTGGCAGTGCATGTTGGAGCAGCTGAATTCACAGGGGTGATGTACCATTCTGAGCTGGAACTCATGCTGTCTATTAGGTAGCACTATGCATTTCAAGGAAATCCATGGGCCAGATTCTCAAAAGAGCTCACTCCATAAAAGCTCCGTCTGAGCACCTAAATGAGACAACATTTTCAGAAAGGCTCTGCTTCCAGTTAGGTCCCTAAATGAAGTTGTCAGATTTTCAAAAATGGCCCCCATCTCCCAGTAACTCCCAAGATCTGAGCACTTTTGAAAATCTGGCACTGTGTCTTTGTCAGCCGTAAATTGCATTTATTTTATTCTAAGTGAATTATACATAAATATTGTATGTGTTTACATTTGGAATTACAGAATATGCAATGACATAGTAGGTCAGATAGAATCTAATATGAAAGCGGTCATAGATTACATGCTGTGTACTATAAGTAGCATGCTAGCCATGGGCCAAATTCTACCATCATTACAGTAAGCAGCACCTTACTTCAGGAATTATCCCACTGAAGCCATTGGCACCAGTTGCATAGTAAGGAATCACTCACTGTGAATATAAAGGACAGCAGAACTGGGCCTTATGTACATAGAACACATATGTCCTTACTCATGATCACATGGGATGTTAAAAGAAAGAGGAGAAGCAGTCCAATACACCACCACATGAAGGCATGCTGCACATTCACGGGCTACACTCAGCAGAGAAAAAAGGAGCAACGGATACTAGTCTTACCCTTCCTCACTAGATGGCGCTGCAATCCACAGGAATTGCTTCCAACAAACATTGCTCCAATTCGAGCTAAGTGTGATTGGTCACCAACTTTTTTTGTGATCCCCATTCCCATTCTTTTATGGGGTGTGTGACAAGCAGGGCCGGTGCAACCATTTAGGCAAACTAGGTGGCCGCCTAGGGCGCCCAGTGATTGGGGGCACCTAAAAGTCCCCTCAGGCGAGGAGGTGGAGTGGAGGTGAGCTGGGGGAGGGGGGCCCGTGGGGAGGGGTGCCCGCAGTAATGGGGAAGGGGGGGGCGCACAGAGGAACAGCTCCCCGCCCCAGTTTACCTCCGCTCTGCCTCCTCCGCTGAGCACACAGCCCAGCTCTAAGTCTCCTCCAATCAGCGCCGCAAGGCCTGGGCAGGGAGGAGAATTAGAGCAGCACCAACGTGCCAGTGGAGGAGGCGGAGCCGAGGTGAGCTGGATGGGGGAAAACCCAGGCATGGTTAGCTTCCGTGGGGGGAGTCTCCCCAGGCAGGGTTAGCTGCAACGGGGGGATGGGGGAGAGTCTCCTCGGGTGGGGTTAGCTGCCGTGGGGGGACAGGGGGAGTCTCCCCGGCTGGGGTTAGTTGCTGTGGGGGGATGGGGTGGAGAGGGATTAGCTGTCGTGGTGGGGGCTCCCTAGGTGGGAGGCTGAGTTAGCTGCCGTGGGGGGGCTGGGTTAGCTAGGTAGGGGGTGCAAGGTGGAAGTTTCGCCTAGGGTGTGAAACTTCCTTGCACCGGCCCTGGTGACAAGCGCAGGCTGACTGCCACAGGGCTACTTCGGGAAACGCAGAGGTCCATTAGCAAATGTCACCGAGCTGGGAACCATTTTGGAAAGGAGACAAGAGAAGGCTTTTCATGTAGCCTCAAAGCAGGCAAGTTAAAAAAAAAAATGCTGTGTGTTCCTAAGAAATGGACAGCTTTTTTTCACTAGCTGTGGCCTTACTGTCAACTGAGAGCAGGAAGCATCACTTTGTGTCAAAACTGCCTTGAAGGCTGAGAACATTTCAGTTGCTGCAGCAGGGGAAAAGCAACTGCTACAGATAAAACAGCATAACAGTTTCCACCCTAAGTAGACCTGCTTTCAGTCCTTCCGAGGCAGCGCTGCAGGTGCACACACAGCTAACGCAGCTGCCTTATGGAAAGGTACAAAGGGGCTACTGTATCCTTTGTAAGGTGTGCAAGAGGGAGGCCCACTAAGACTGGTCTAAACTTAAAACTTAGGTTGACGTCTCTATGGCACTCAGCAGGTGAGATAGCCAAATCCTCGAGCGGCGCAGTTATGCTGACCTAACCCGTAGCATAGCTGCGGCTAGGTTAGTGGAAGAATTCTTCCCCCAACCTAGCTACAAGTGCGCGAAAAGGTGGTGTGCCTACTAAAGTGACAGAAAACCCCTTCCATTGGTATAGGCTGTGTCTACATTATGGGGCTATGCTGGCAGATGTACGGTGCTATCCAGGGCTTTGGAGCAGAGCCCAGAGCTGGAGTGCGGAGCAGCTCTGGAGCAGTGGAGCTGCAGGTTTTCACCTGGAGCTGGAGCACAGCTCCAAAGTCCTGGCTACAAATACGCCATTATAGTTCTCATAGTGTAGATATCATCTAAGATGCACCTAGGAGCTCTGCAGAAGGGGAAGGTGCATATTGCCTTGCTCAGCCGTGTAGCTAGTGCATATGGGAAAGGGGGCTCCCTCGTGCAAGCTGTACACAGTGCAACTGTAACATATTCTTAAAGTAGGTTTCCATATGGACTCTCAATATTCAGCATGATGCTTCTGTAGGGAACTTCTCTGTTGGCAGAACTGAAATTTCCACACTGCAATGCACTGTTTCCCCAGCTCTCCCATTGTCAAGAGAATCACCTTTTACATCCTTTGGGTGGCAGAACAGCCCAGTAGTAGAGTCCTCCCACCCTAAGAAGGCATGAGCTATTCACTTGGTAAAGGAAACAACACAGGAGGACAAGCTGGGATGTAGGATTTAAAGTTGCTGAATCAGGCAAATCACCTCTGTGGCTGAGGTGCTAACTTGTCAGGTTGCTAAAAATAATGAAGCACCATATAAGCGCTGAGCATGTTGAAAGTGCTATACAACCATTAACTAGTTAATTACCACAACAGCCTCGTGAGACACGTAAGTTTATCCCCATTTACAGGTGCGAACACTGAGGTACAGAGAGGGTACATGACTTACCCAAGGTCACACCTTTAGCTAATGCTAGAGCTGAGAACAGATCTCAGGAGTTCCCAGCCCTAATCCTGTAACCACTAGACGGCACTGACTCTATCCACTAAGTCCAGCAGGGTTGTGTAATGGGAGAATGGGGCTCTGCCACACTGAGTGAACCCCACTGGCTCATTAAATGGGAGCATTTACCTAAGTAGTTATCCTGGGTAAACCTACTTATGGTGGCAGGCAGTGGGAAAAGAGGAGTCATGGAACTATATTGGGAGGAAAATCCCCACTAGGGCAGATGAAAAGGATTTCCCAGGCAGGGTGTGGGGACAGGCTGGCAAGATAGGGACAGGGGCTGCGATGAATGATAAGCGTGCATGACACCTACATGCTATCCGGACGTAGGACCTTCGGCTTTTCGTGGTCCCAGCAGAGCTCCATGCCACACACTGACACCAGTAATCTTCTAAACCAAAGAGTTCCTCCACCTGATGCCGCGATACCTCGATCTGGACCTCCCGCACCAGCATCCCTGGACGGAGAGGCAACAAAAGGGAGGGTTAAGGAGGCCAGAATGCTGAACCCTTATGAAATAAGCTGCATATGGAAGTATACCGTGTGTGTGCATGTGTGTACTCATGACTGACTGCAGGGGAGGAAAATGATGGTCCTGCAGTTTGAAAAAGGAACTTGAGAGAGGGATGGATTTGATGAGAGACGCAACCCCTTCTTCATGAGACCGTCATCTCCTTTCTTCCTCTGCAACAACTTCTTCTCTTGCCCCAGCTTCTTTTTAAGGGCTTGACCCAGATTCTGATACACGCCAGGATCCCCTCCACCCACACACAGTGTTTTAAAGATGAAACCATGTTTCTGGATATGCTAGTGATTCTGCTGCATTGCCATTTAAGAAGGGGTTAAAAAAAATCTCATTACAAAAACAAGTAAGCTGAATATCCTGAGTTCTTACCACCACCATATCCCATTAAAACTGAAAGATTTAAAAACATCGCATTTGCTTTTTACCACTGATTCTTGCTTGTTTACTTTTTACATTTCGCCCAGGCTGGGCAATGAAAGTAAAGTACTCAATTTCACTTTTGTTTCTAGCCAGGTTCTTGTCAGGTCCCCTTCCTGGGTTTTATGCACCACCACAATGCTGAAAAGTTTGGGTTCCAAAACAAGGCAGGGGAATGTTTAAATCCAAACAAAAAATCTTTTTCCATTGGAATTTGTTTTTTTAAATCTACACACATTTCTGTTGTGTTCACTTTAGGCTCCATTAAATCTTGTTTCTACATAGACTAAATGTTGTGTCAAATTCAGCCTGACAATGTCCTTTTAAAGTGCCTGTCTGCAGCTGACAAGGGCGCTTGGACATATTAAAGCTCCGATGATGCACATAGTGCCATTGCACCCAGCAGAGAGGCCCTGAAGGCAAAAAATGGTTTGGAAATAAATCACGTGACTGCTCACATTTGTTAGCAAAGTGAGGTGGCAAGAACAGTATGTCAGCCCCTCACAGTCTGAGAGAGAGAGAAGTGGCTGCTGAGAGGAGATGAAAGAGGGAAGTGAGGGCTCTATCTCTTAAGCTGAGAAATACAATCTAGCTGAACTGAACAGGGTCATGGCAAGTGGTCAAGTGGGTCAACTTCTGAGACTATTTCTGGTCACAGGAACATGCCTTAGCCAGCTGGACTGTGTTTAGTCATCCCAAGGTGTGATAACTTATATGAGGAGTCGCTATCAGAACTCGGTCTTATTTAAAATAAATCCCTAGTTACTATCTGTATAGACTAAGGAATCTGTTTTATTGCCCCAACAATACCAGGCACTGACACCTTAGCCTTTCTGGGTTTTTTGTACAAACCTAGTCACATCTACATCACATTAAAAAATAAAGAAAAGGTGTTATTTTAGTAGGTGTCCCACCCATGGAGAAACATATAGAACATTCTCGTCCTCATATCTATTGTTGAAGAAACAAAACAGGGAATGAATGCCTATTTTTCACAAAATATTCCATACATGTATCCCTCTCTAAGGCCATGTCTACATTAGCAAGCTTACAGTGGCACAGCTGTGCCAGTACCAGTACAGCTGTGCCACTGTAAGATCACTCCTGTAGCCACTCTGTGCCGATGGGAGACATTATTGCATTTCTCTCTCCAAGGTAACCACTCACCTTCTGAACTAAAGACTCTGCACATTTCCATTTGAGAAAACGAAGCCCCTTTCTGAACTGCAGAGCACAGAAGAATCACTGGAGACAACAAGCTTCTCTATTTTCTGTGGCATGTAAAGTTACAACTCTGAACAGAGATCCATGATGGAATTATAAACCCCAGAAAGCACTGCCAGCTAGTCACAGATATAAAACACATAGTTACTACATAATTTCCTGCTCTAAATGTTGAGTACAGATCCATGCACTGTTACCTTTATTAGAAGGTTTACTTTATTATCAAACCCTGGCTCATATAAGGTGCCCATCTCCCTAGCTTCACTAAACTCCTTTGCATTTCCCCTGGGCTCCACCACCTCTGAATCACACCTGACATTTGGCTCGTTTAGCTGGTATGATGGTCACACAGCTGGAATTACAGCAGTACACAGCAACTAGCCTCCTGGGAATGTAAAGCCTCCTGTCAGCCTGAATTCATTTGATAGTCATACTGGTAATTTAGATACTAATTAAATAAATTTACCCATTTCATATGGACTTTTGCAGAAGTTCAACGGTGCAGCACACATTTCTTTAATGGACACTTTAATTATAGTTATACATTCATTCTAGATAGAAAAACTGAACACCGCAAACAAGAACAAAAACTAACTACTCCGGAATAAACATTTTTCCTTCCTACAATCACTCATCACTTATGATACAACAACAACTCTACCTCATCCCCACACACCTTCTCCTGGTAATCCCCAGCTGGGGGAGATAGCTGCCCTGCATGAATCCAGAAGGAGAGGGGTTAAATGCGATGTCTGACTTGTGATGTACCTCCCTTCAAAGTAGCCACCAATCCCAAAATTGGCACAAATATTCCTAATTTTTATGGGTCTGACCTGCAACTTGTAAACACGGCATGCAAGATAAGTAAGGAATTTTGAGTGCATTTATTAGGAAACCTAGGCCCAGATTTTTAAAGGTATTTGCGTATTCCTGCACTCAGCACTGTAATGCCTAACTGATTTAGGAGCCTAAATCTCACTTTCAAAAGTGATTTACACCTTTAGGTATCCTAATCCCATTGCTTATCAATGGAATTTTGGCTCCTAAGTGCCTAAAATCACTTTTGAAAATGAGATTTAGGCTCCTAAATCAAGTATCAGAGGGGTAGCTGTGTTAGTCTGGATCAGTAAAAGCAGCAAAGAGTTCTGTGGCACCTTATAGACTAACAGATGTTTTGGAGCATGAGCTTTCGTGGATGAATACCCACTTCGTCAGATGTTAGTCTATAAGGTGCCACAGACTCTTTGCTGCTCCTAAATCAGTTAGGCATTACAATGCTGAGTGCAGCAATGCCTCAATACCTTTTAAAATCCGGGACATAGTGAATAAGCTGTGACTGGAAGGCATATTCAAATTCACTAGAATGGAAAGTGACTGGGGAATCCTGTAGCAAGGGTGTAAGTAGGGTATAGCGGACTGCAAATCCTCAGGAAAAGAAAAATGCAAGTAACAGGAAAAGTGGCTTCATGAGGAACTGCTCAAATATCTCAGGTTTCAAAAAACAGTCTTCCCTTTATAGAGCAGTTTTGGAAAGGGAACCAAGCAAGAACTCACAGAACAGAGTGACCTCCCAGTTAAAACTAGATGGTGATGATATGAGGATGATGGAGCAGGAAAACACTGACACAGTTAAGAAGCTCTTCGTAACAGGCAGGTGAATGAATACTTATAAATGTGAACATGCACAAATCAGCTGACCCATATGTCATGTACCACTGACATTTGATTTTGAAAACTAATGGAAACTTTGGAGGTACTGATTGCCTGGAGATAAGAAACTATAATGCTGATATTTTAAAAAAGCAAAGAAGAGTGAGCCTGGTAATTACTGTGCTGTTAGTAAAGTATTGGTAAAAATACTGGGGGGGATCATTATCTTGGGGCTAGTGGCATCATGAACAATAGACATTATTAATAGATTTTAAGGCCAGAAGGGTCCATTATGGTCATCTAGTCTGATCCCCTGCACAACACAGGTCAAAGAACCTCGAACTATAACTTCTGCATCAACCCCGTAACTTCTGTTTGACTAGAGCATATCTTTCAAAGATATTCCATCTTGATTTAAAGACTCTAAGTGATGAACAACTCACCACACCCATGGGCTTATACAGAGCCATAACTTATAAGAGAAACTTGATTGTTGTTGTTTTTTTCAGGACACAGTTACAAAATTAGTGATGAAGAGAGGGGTAGATGTAAAATATTTAAATTTTAGCAAACCATTTCATTACATCACACCAATGATTCAACCAGTTCATTATCCTGTCTCTGACAGTGACCAGAACTACGAGGGTTTCAGAAGAAAGTGCAAGAAATCCTGTAATGGACAATTATGAAATAATATGCCCATAAGATACATTCTTCCTAGTCCAGGCAGCTACTGGTTGATTTATGCTCCGAGCATGAGAGAGTTGATATCACTTATACACATTTTAAATTCTACGTATGAACATTCTCACTATCCATTAAAGATCTAATTGTTTTTTGAATCTGACTAAGCTCTTGGCCTCTGATACCCTTCGCCAATGAGTCCTGCGGATTGATTATGTGTTGTGTATTTTCTTTTTCTCAGTTTTAAATGCCCTTCGATTTCATTAAATGTCCCCTCATTCCTGGATTATGAGAAAGATAAATGCCAGTGCTTGACCTACCTTCTTTAGACCCACCAGTATTTTGTATAATCTCCTTTCTCGTTCATTTTCTCTCTAAACAAAAATCTTGATCTTTCCAATCTCTCCTCATCCAATTTTTTTTCCTGCTTGAAATCATTTTCATTGCCAGCCTCTGAATCCCTTTGTATTTCTGCTTTACCTTGTTTGATATAGGGTTGGCAAAACTGAACAGAGTATTCCAGGTGAGGGTGATACCAAGGATTTATATAATGGCATTATAAAAGCCTCAAATATTCTTTTTTATCCTACTCTCTAAGCATCCTGTTTGCTTTTTTGGTTGCCACTGCACACAGAACAAAGCTTTTCAATGAGCTGACCCCTAGCTCTTTTTCCTGTGTGATTCCATTTAATTTAGAACTCAGCAAAATTGTGTGAGTAATTCACGTTGTTGCTTCCAGCGAGTCTTTGTCAACAGTGAATTTCATCTGACATTATGTCATCCATTCACCCAGCTTTGTTAGGTCCTTCTGAAGTTCCTCAGAGCTCTCTAGATTGACTCTCACAAATAAAGTTGTGTCATCTGCAAAATTTGCCACCTACTTGTTCAGCCTGTTCCAGACCATTAGTGAATATGTTCAATTAGAGAGGAAGGAATGTCTGGTGGTTAGAGCATTAGGCTGGGACTTGGAAGACCAGGGTTCAATTTCCTGCTCTGCCACAGACTTTCTGGGATTTTAGGTAAGTCCCTTAGTATCTCACTTCTCCATCTATCAAATGGGGTTAATAGCACTTCCCTACTTTAGGGGATAAACATATGAAAGACTGTGTGGTGCTCAGCAACCATAGAAATGGGGTGATACAGTACCTAGGACAAACCTTAAATAGAGCTGGACAAAGAAAGATGAACCATTTGTAACACATTTTTGCTGAGAATTTTGCACCACTTTTCTATCAGAAAAGCATTTTGCCAAAGGCTAAAATTTTCAAAAGAGACTACGGGAGTTAGGCACCTAAATCTCATTGAAACTGAATGGGTATTGCAGGTCTTCCTGAGGCTCCTTGAAAAATCCCAACCAAAAATCTTCCAACCTTCTCTGATCAAACAGAACAGGTCCAAGTATGGATCCTTGGGGCATGCCACTGTTCACCTTTTGCTGTGCTAAAAACTGACCATTTATTCCTGCTTTTGGTTTTCTGTCTCAGCCACTTTTCTAATCCTTGTCAGTACTTTATGCCTTACCCTGACTATTTAGTCTTCTCAACCACCTCCTGTGAAGCGCTTTCTGAAAGTCCAACTAAATTATATCTAATAGCTCTCCTCTATTAGCACTGTTTTGTAGCTTGGAGAGGAACAATTTTCATCTAAAAAAGCCATGCTGGTATGATTCCTCCCACAAGGGTATTGAACTTAATTACATTGTGGTCACTATTATTAAGTGGCTCAACTATAGCTACTTCTTGACTGAACTCCTGTGGGTTACATACGACTAAGTTGGGATCATTGTCTCCTTTTGTGTTCTCTAGAAGTAGCTGTTCCAAGAAGCAACTGTTTTAACATGTTGATAAATTGCTTCTCAGTGGGGTACCGCAAAGGAGTTTGATAGGTCCAGTATTATTTAATATCCTTATCGACAAAATTGGAGGGACAGCTCTTCTACTGAAAGTCGCAGATAATACAAAATTGAGAGGAGTTGTGAATAGCAGCGAGGACAGAGAAATCACATAAAAGTGACCTAGACAGTTTGGACACGTGGACAGGAGATGATTAAATGAATTGGCAAAATACAAGCTAATATATCTGGGGGGAAATAATCTGAAACACAGATATACAATGGGAGGAAGAAAACTAGAAAGTGTTAAATTCTGAGACAGACTTCTGGGCAATAGTATACAACAAATTAGCCATGAGCTTGCAGGAGGATCTGGCAGCAGAAAAGATCCGTTTGATTTTGGGTGGCACGTGTGGACACTTCACAGCACAGAGAAGAACGATCACACTCCTGTTCTCTTTGGCTCTGGTGTGAATGCTTCTCCAATATTGCATTCACACATGGACACTTCAGTCTCAGACTTTACTAAAGACTAACAAAAATCATCAGTGGCCTGAAAGAAAATTAGACAAAGTAAAATGCACATAGCTTGACCAAACAAGGCGTACTAGGGAGGCATTATATCAGTCTACAAATGTATGGATGGGGTAGGCAAGAAGAAGGGAAGGTCTTCCTTGACCCTGCAAAATCTGACTGTGGAACAAGAGAAGGGGCTTACAAAACACTTTTAAAGGGGACCCATCCTGTCAGGTGATGCTGAAAGGCGGTGGTAATACTGTTCCTCATCCAAAGTGGAAAGGGATCCAGTTATTCCTCCTTTTCAAGCATGCATGCACACTAATGTGCTTTAAATACCACTGTGTTGCACACTACGGAGCCTTAAAAAGAGAGAGGGAGTAGACAAATGAAGTGGCAGAGGAGACAGAAAGTCAGCAAAGAAAGAGAATGGGGGGTGAGGAACGGGGTAAAAAGAGAGTTGGGTCTGCAATGGTTTCTTACCAGTCACCTCATCCAGACTCTCCTTAGTGAGATGGTCATTCTGATTGACCCACTCGCCATTGCACTTGAAGTAAATCTGAGTGGCTGGGTTGGCTCTGCAGATCAGCTCCACAGGTTTGTTCTTTACAATATATGCATCTTGTGGCTCCAGTAGGAAATGGGGGAGGGTTTCTGCAGGGGCTGACGGGAAGGAATCTGGAAGCACATCACCGTACTCAATTCCTGAAAGGAAAGAAAGAGAGTCAGGAAAACAGTTACTCCTACAGAGCATGCCCCACAAATGCTTCCACTAGTGTAACCAGAGTCTAAACCAATTTGAGCTCTTTATTTAAGAATTATTAGACATATGCATGCACACAATATGTTGGGGAAGAGTCAACACGCCTTTTGCAAAGGGAAATCATGCCTCACCAATCTATTTAAACTCTTTAAAGGTGTCAGCAAGCATGTGGATAAGGCAAGGGTGATCCTGTGGACTTTCAGAAAGTCTTTGATAAGGTTCCACACCAAAGGCTCTCAAGCAAAGTAAGCAGTCATAGGATAAGAGGGAAGGTCCTCTCATGGATCAGTAACAAGTTAAAAGATAGGAAACAAAGGGTAGGAATATATTGTCATTTTTCACAATGTGAGGGGCAAATAGTGGGATCCCCCAAGGATCTGTAGTAGGATCAGTGCTATTCAACATTTATAAATGATCTGGAAAAAATGGGCGAACAGCAAGGTGGCAAAGTTTGCAGATGATACAAAATTACTTTAGATAGTTAAGCCCAAAACAGACTGGGAAGAGTTACAAAAGGATCTCACAAAAGTAGGCGATTGGGCAAGAAAATGGCAGATAAAATTCAGTGTTGATAAATGCAAAGTAATGCATATTGTAAAACATAATCTCAACTATACACACAAAATGATGAGGTCTAAATTAGCTGTTTCCACTCATGAAAGATTTTGGAGTCATTGTGGATAGTTCTCTGAAAACATCCACTCATTGTGCAGCAGCAGTAAAACAAAACAAACAAAAAACATTAACCAAATGATAGGAACCATTAGGACATGGATCGATAGTAAGACAGAAAATATCATAATGCCACTATATAAATCCATGGTATGGCCACATCTTGAATGCCACATGCAGTTCTCGTCACCCCATCTCAAAAAAGGGTTTATTAGAACTGGAAAATATACAGAGATGGGCAACAAAAATGATTAGGGATTTGGATCAGCTTCCATATGAGAAAAGATTAAAAAGACTGGGACGCTTTGGCTTAGAAAAAAGATGACTAAGGGGGGTTATGATGGAGGTGTATAAAATCCGAATGGTTTGGCACAAGTGAATAAGGAGGTGTTATTTGCCCCTTCACATAACAAAAGAACCAAGGGTCACCCAAGGAATTGAATAGGCAACAGGTTTAAAACAAAACATAAGGAAGTACTTCTTCACATAATGCACAGTCAACCTGTGGAATTCATTGCCGGGGGATGTTGTGAAGCCAAAACTATAAGTGGTTTTAAAAAAGAGTTAAATAAGTTCATAATGGCTATTAGCCAAGATGGTCAGGGATGCAATCCCATGATCTGGGTGCCTCTCTGACTACCAGAAGTGAAAACAGGAGATGGATCACTTGATAACTGCCCTCTTCTGTTCATTCCCTCTGAAGTATCTGGCACCAATCACTGTCAGAACACAGTGGGCTAGACGGACTATTAGTCTGACCCAGTATGGCTGTTCTTATGTAAAATATCACAGCCAATTACTTCGCTACCATTACTTCCACCGCACACAGTTTGCCATACCCTCTTAGAAGCCCCATTAGTCTGACCCAGTCTGGCCGTTCTTATGTAAAATATCACAGCCAACTATTTCGCTACCACTACTTCCACTTCACGCAGTTTGCCATACCCTCTTAGAAGCCCGAAAAGGATTATTTTCTTCCAGATTTTGTCCTTCCCCTGTTTATCCCTCATGCTTGTCTGCTCTGTGGCAGCCTTTTCCTTTCTTCTTTCTCAGACACCTTCACCTGCAATGATGTGAGTGGGGAAGTGCTCGTTTTCACTGCTGACAACAAGGGCAGCTCTCACATACAAACGGCGGAAACAGAATCCAACGGGGCCAGCCTACTAGCCTTGAGACAACAAAGGAGACCCAAGTTTGGGTGCCTCACTGCTGGACCAGTTCAAGGCTGTGAGCCCGAAAGAGGGCCAGTGCCTGTAGAGGAAGGACGCCCTTTTAATCACTCTACAGTGATGTCCTCTGGCTAATACACAGAGGGGCATTTACCGGCTCAGGAGCAGTTGTATATATTGACCTCAGCCCCTGGAAGCAAGGCTGCTACAATGTGGGACCTTAAGGGAAGGGATGGGGAATATCTCTCGGGTTATGAAAGAGACTGGAGGCCCTCAGAGAAGAAAAAACAAATATTAAGAATCCAGAGAACATTTGTCACTAGATTATAAATTAAATGTACTTCTGACATGTCCTGTGCTTCAACAGAAGCCTGCTCTTTCACCCTTCACTGGAGCCATGAGCAACATATGACTCAGCCAAGTGCCTCTGACCCACAGGCATGCTGTTCTAACCAGACCCAGAGCATCCATAGTGTGTCACTGGCACCCTAGCACTCCAAAGTCACATTAATCCTATGATTCCTGCTGGGTGGAGGCACTTGCAATAGGGAAAATACACAATAAATCCAGGAGTTGGGGCGGGCACTTCACGTCAGAGCTACTTCATCATTGCCCAAACAGCAAGGTGAACGCACTATCAGGACATGAGGCACTTGAGGCTACTCTGAAGGGGGGTTGATTGGAGGATGTACCTACAAGTCATGGATCAGAACCAAAGGGGTTAAAGAAAATCAAGCCACTGAAATGAAAAGGAGGCTGTTCACATTATCTTCCTCCCAGACTCCTGCTCCATGTCATCTCTTTTCACAGGTTCCCTTCTGTGAGAATGAGCAGAGGGTCTGGCACTGCCCCAGGGCCTCCGATCCCACAGCCTAAAGGAATGTGTTGGTATGATCCAAACAAAACCCCAGCAGGGCTTGTACTGGGAAAGCTGACCATGACCGCAACATAAATCACACAGACCTGTCTTTTCAGGTTTTAGGTACAGCTCTTTTTTGGATTCCAGTGGTCCGTATAGCAGCCAACTGTCCCGCTTCTTTTGCATAACACTAACATTCCACTACCCCTGCCCATGCCCTGCTCATCCCTCTCAGAAGATTATACACTCCAGCACAGAGATCACAATATTTCATGAATGATCAACAACAGAGGTTTTGCAGCAGCTGCAAATATAATCCAAAGTACCAGTGACCTTTTTTTCCATGACTAAAACCATTGAATTGGTAATGGACTTGGAGACCACATTCACAATCTCCCTGGCACATAAACGTGACTACTTCCATTCCAGCCAGGCCATTTGCTTTAGGAATTAAGAGCTATAAAGAAAGCAAGATCCTAGAGCACTTGAGAGTGGAGCAAGGATTTAATATACTAGTTTCCTCTCTAGAAACCGGAGTTCAGGTATGCCATTTTGGTCACAAGTGTAGTGAGTTTGTCAGGTTTGATCTTAGACAATATTTATACACATATACCAAAAGTTGACACAAAGGAACAATTGGTAGCTCATGTTCGGGCAAGGCCAAGTAGTGACGCAGAACAGAGGTGATGTAGGTGAGCACTGAGCTACCACAGCAAAGCTGTATGTGCCCAGGGAACAGCACAGGACAGAGTGGGTTGGGCTTGAGATGCTTGAGCAGAGTTGCCTGCATGCCCTATGTCCAGCTCTAACGAATGCTGTCCACTTCATCACCTTCATGAGCCCTAAAATGTAAACTAAGAATCACTAAACCCCTTGCATTCACAAATCACAAAATCAGGCCCTTTAAAAATCATGATTTTTTAAAATTTGAAGGTTGTTTTATTTGACTTTTTGATTTCAGGGCCTTTAGGTAACTCTCAGGTCAAGTTTTCAGGCTTTTCTCTGCAATCCTGAGGGCTATAAGCTTATCCTTTTTCAACTGGGAAGTGGAAGTGAAGATTCTCAGCTCCAGGCACTAGGGTTTCATAGTAAATGTTGCCAGATTGGTGATAAAATCTTGAGAGCTGGCAATGCTGAAGTGAGCCCACTCCCCAGCCACCCGTAGCAAAAAGCTATGGTATAAAAGAGGGCCACAGAACATGGGAAGTGTTATAGGAAGTAAAAAGAAAACAAAAGCCAAGCAGACCAAGAAAGCAAAATGACCAAGATGCCTCCTGAGTGAAAAGCAGTGAGTGAAAAAACACACGAGGTCAGTCATTTAAAATCCATTTAGGAAAATTGACTTTCCATTTCCATTTTAACACAACACGAAGGGAGAACAGTAAGAAATTTGTCATAATCCATTAACTGCTCTTTTGGAAACAATGAATTAAACTCCAGGCTAGCTTCTCTCTCTCTCTTTTGGGCTCTTCCCCTCTCTGCTGCTGCCACCAGCCATTCCCTCTCTGATTTCATTTGCAGGTCTGTAATTTTCTCAGCACCTTACCAATTGCACTGGGACACAGAATAATTAGGATGTACAATGCCCTCCTGGAGAAACTATTGTGAGCTGCTGCCCAACTCAAACACCAGGCTGCCAGCTGGCACTCCAAGCCATCACAGGGTAGGAGGGGAAGAAACGGGCAGGAGAGCATTATGTTTTTGTGAAGAACTGAACACAGTGCAATGAACATTCAAATACTTGAGGACTGAAGGATTTAATGAATAAGTGTCCTTCAGTGTAGATCCCACAGATAAACAGTAGGGAGTGGTGACTAAAGATCAAGCATTTTCACAGCTTTCTGTTTTGGCCTTTAAAAAGAAGACATTACTACAAAGCTCAGCAGGATACCAAGAGGACAACCAGCACAGGGGGTGACATAAGCATCCCATCAGTTACAAAGATAAGGAGCAAGGGGGTCGGGAGAGCCTATCAGAACTGGGAGAAATGGTACGGGAAGACTCACAGTCAAAACTGCTGTCCACGATAATGTTGCAGGTGATGTTCTCAATGGAGTGCCTGGATTTTACTGCTGGGTCGGACATTAGACCAGGGGTAGGCAACCTATGGCACACATGCCGAAGGCAGCACGCGAGCTGATTTTCAGTGGCACTCACGCTGCCCGGGACCAGGTCACCGGTCCAAAGGGCTCTGCATTTTAATTTAATTTTAAATGAAGCTTCTTAAACATTTTTAAAACTTGACTTTACTTGACATACAACAATGGTTTAGTTATATGTTACAGACTTATAGGAAGAGACCTTCTAAAAACGTTCAAATGTATTACTGGCACGCAAAACTTTAAGTCGGAGTGAATAAATGAAGACTCGGCACAGCACTCCTGAAAGGTTGCCGACCCATGCATTAGACCCCATGGTCTTTTGCGAACAACATCAAACACAATTGATAGGCATAGCAAGGTTCTGGCCAACTATGGAGCACAAAGGACAGGAGCAAGACCAAAATGGCTTCTGCCCTCAGTGAGTAGAGACCAGCTGATACAGAGGGACAGAAAAGAGCAGTACAGGAGAAGCCTTCACCTTTCATCAGGAAGACATCATCTTATTCCTCACATCACTGAAATGTTGCTACCTCTGAGTAAAACAGCTATTACACAGCAACACAACACAACAGCAGATTCTATTAGAGTTGAAATTTTAGCCGAGACAACAAGGCTAAAACTGTTCATATTGCAAGAAGTGTCACTCGAATTTTTGAAGTGCATTAGAGCAACAGAAACCAGGTGAAATGGAACATACACTTCACCTAAGATAGATGCTTCAAGGTAAAAAAAATAAATGACCATGTTACAAACCATTTACTTGACTATAATCACCCTCCCTCGTCACCATATTCAATGCTCTCCAGACCAGATGCCGCTGGAAACACACAGTTACTGGTTTACAGAGAAAAGCAGGTCTGTGAGCCTGGCTTTGAGTATAAAATTCATAAGGCACTGTACGTCCTCACAATCTGACCATGAGACTTTGTGGGGTGGAATCCTTAACAGCTGAAGTGGAGGTCAAGACCTTTATTTTACCTCACATCTGAAAACCGCAGCACATCTAGTGCCATGCTGTGGTATTGATTCAGCACCATCCCAGAGGGAAGAGCATCACTTTCTGGCTGAATCGCCAACACTATCTACTGCAGAACCTGCATGTTTCTTGGAGATCTCCCATCTAGGCACTGGCCTGACCACATTCTGTGTCTCTAACCTGGCCTGATGAGACTCTCAGAAAAAGATAATATGGCTACAAGCAACAGGGTGGGTGGATGGATTAGCGCGGTGCCAGAGAGGCTTCTACCCTGCATTTGGCTGAGCATTGCTGATTCAGAGAGGAATGGCCAGGTGCAGCACTGCAGAGACCTTTGTAAAGCAGTAGGTAAGAGCAGCTGATACAAAGAGATGGGAAGTGCCAGGTTATTCATGACTGAATTCCCAGTAACTCCTGGGTGCTTCCAGTATGTGCCATAAATCAACACGTTCTTAACCACATGCACATGCGTAAAAAGCCAATGCATGCTGCAAAAATGCCATTACGTATCACTGTGTCACCACACCTGTATTTAGGTGCCATTGTCACTGATGAGTTCATACAAGGCTCTCCCAGGCCTAAGCATTTAGCCTCCATCACCTCTAGTTATTTCTTCCTCCTATACCTCTGGGGTGGCAGTACATTGGCTGCTGTAGCATTACATCACGTCCTCTTAAACGGACACCTTTCATACACACTACGAGCTCCTGGATCACAGGGAGTCTCACCTCTCTTACCCATTGTTCAATCACCAGGTTTTTTGGCAAAATAATGTAACCTCTTTGATTCCACAAATCAGATTTTCTGGCAAAAGAGGCTGAGTGGTAAGGGTATCTGTTTCCAGCATCAGCCAATGAGTGTGAAAACCTCTCTTAAAATAATATTTTGCATTCCGACAGCACTTTCCTACCAGGATACCAAACTGTCTTACTAAAAATTAACGAAGTGTCTATCTCTGCAATGATAACTTCTTGTTATCCCCCCCGACACAGATGGGGAAATTGAGGAACACAATGGGAGAGTGACTTGGCCATGGTGTCAGAGCAGTTGGCTTGTGGACAGGGAGAAATAGAAAACCCAGATCTCCAGATTCCCTGTCTTCTCTCCTAACTCATCTATGCTCAAAGAAGTGGTTGATCCCAGGATGGATGCACTGACTGTTCACTCATAGAGACCTAATGTGTAATGAATTTGGTATTCTCAATAAAGTCTCTACAGGACAGCTGCTGGTATCTCAATTCACCCCCATTAGCAGGGGCGGCTCTAGATATTTTGCTGCCCCAAGCATGGCAGGCAGCCTGCCATCAGCGGCTTGCCTGTGGGAGGTCCCTGGTCCTGCAGATTTGGTGGCATGCCTGTGGGAGGTCCACCGAAGCCGCAGGACCAGCAGACCCTCCGCAGACATGCCGATGAAGGCAACCTGCCTGCCGCCCTCGTGCCGACCAGCAGAGTGCCCCCCGTGGCTTGCCATCCCAGGCATGTGCTTGGCGTGCTGGTGCCTGGAGCTGCCCCTGCCCACTAGCAGCCACTTCCTAGGAGAGGCAAGAGACTGGAGTGACTTGGTGTGTTACAGATCAGGAATGAGGTGCACTGCTGGAGCTGGACCAACACTGGACCAGCTGGCGACTGGAAAAGGAGACTGAAGGCCAAGCGGAGGCGTACTGTAAGAGCATTGTGGGAGAAGCTTGCACAGCACCTGAGTGGTTCTACTCACAGCATTTCCTGTCTCTCATTTTCTGAGACCCAACGTTCATCCAAACTAAAAGAGCAATCCCAGTGCCTCACCATAATGGCTTGCGGCATATATCGTGGATATGCTCCACCTCCTTCCTGTACAGCAGAAATGCAGATACACACATAAATATTGATTGCGACGTGCTCTGTGACATTCTCTGCTTCCCCCACATCTGCCTGCGGAAAGAGCCATTTATGCTCTTTGCTTGAGCTGCAGGCCGTTTTTATGACTTTGTTTTACAACTCTAATGCCAGGATCATTTATAAAGTAGGTTTGTATATACTGAATGTAAACATTAGAAATCCATTAGTCTCTTAAAGTGCGTCTGGTAGAGTTCTCTCCCACCCTAGCCCTCCCGGTAATCTCCAGTCCTCTCCCAGGCATGGCTGAAGGGAATTTCAAAGGATTACAAGTACTTAAAGATATATTATCCCTGGCCAGAGTTGTAATGCAGGCCTGAAGCTACCGATTAAGTTTCTCTCCGCTGCATGTGCGCCAGTTAGTTTTTTTTCACTTTTTTTTTTTTTCCAAGTCAGATTTAAAACCCTATGCCATGGGCTAACAGCACTGCAATTTACAAGCTGTACAACCACAAACTTCCTCCAAGCAGGGCACTGACTTGCAGAAGGAAAAGGACCTTCGCCCTCTGGTTTACAACATTCTTTCCTCATGACTTTACATATAGCATCACCTCCCACCCAAAATTCATGGGAGTATTCTGATGCTTACCACCTGCCCCATGTCATATAAACCCAGCTCAAACAGTGACCAGAGAGGCATGAATTGACTTCAAGTGCAGTGGGGCTGTGACATCACAACTTGGAGACTTTTCATCTTCACATGGAGACGTAATGTCATGGCAGGATGCTGCTACATCACATCACCATATGTCCAGGCAACACCCCAAATGCAAACAACTCTATGTTCTATTGTGGCACTGCCGTGTGATTGCTTTGTCCCAGAACCCAGGCTAGGTAAGACGGCAGGCACTCTTCCATACTACAGAACAACATGCAAATCTTTCTGGTATGCGTGAGAGGCCTCATCATTAACCAAAACAAAATCCAGACATTTTCCCTACCGCAGTAGACACTTTGCTTCTTTGTTGATTATAATTGGTGCTTTGGGTCATCAGAGAGGGTGTGTGTGTGTGTGTGTGTGTGTGTGTGTGTGTGTGTGTGTGTGTGTGTGTGTGTGTGTGTGTGTGTGTGTGTGTGTGATGGGGGGGAATTACAGATGAGTCATGACAAAAGTGGATTAAAAAAAATGCAGATTTGACTCATCCTTGATTATCTACAAAATGATCTGTACTATCCCTGCCCAGGAGCAGAGCACAGACAGCCCATCAGCCCCCTGCATGGGGTTCAGCAGCAAGAAAAGCCCACAAAACCAGAAAGTGAGAGTCTGTGACGCCTGGGACCTCCTGTGACAAAACCACAGTCCTACTTACAGTCAGAATGCATGTTCCCCTTTCTAATGTACTTACAGAATTCCAACAGTGCCTAATGCACAAGTCCACAATATTGGAGTGTAAGAAATATGTCCTTCAAGAAGCTCCACCTAGAGGCATCATTTTCCAGAAGGCTCCTCATCCCAGTTATACAGCACAAGGAGGAATCTGAGTGACGTGCCCAGTGGGGTCACACAGAGAGCTGGCGATTAGAACACAGGACCATCTCTATCCTTGTCTTTTGTTCTAACCATTTGATCATGACTATGATTTCCTAAATCCCCTTTCATTTCTGTGAACCAGCCCATAGCTATATTGCTGAGGTGGCCAGCCTTCCTTTGTTTCTGTGAGGGGAAAAGGAGAGGCTCCTGATGTTGGGGATGTGGACTGCAGCATATTATCTCATAAACTTCTTTCTTATCCACACTAGTCTTATATGGAATAACCTGCCCCATGGAAATACCAGTGAATTCCAAGCAACTATTCTCACCAGGCAGCATGGAGAAAGAGGCAAAAGATTCCTGCATGTCCAGCCCCCATCCAGATCCAATCCCGGTATCTGCTGAGGACGGGACAATGGGAAAGGAACCAATTCTCTACTCCTTATACAAAGTTTGTGCACATCATTCATGCAAAGGGGCAAAGAGCCGTTTCCCCACCAAGTATCACCGGCACCCAGAGTCTGGCAATGCTCACCCTTCAGCTACATTCCCTCACCCCTCCCGGCCTGTTCTCTCATACATTTGGTTCATTTACATAAATACCTGCACAGCACTAAACCCAGCAAACTAACTCTTCACCAGAGACCACTCCAGTGTGAGGGACACCAGCAGTCATGACGTCAGCAAAGCATAGCTCTGCTGACATGTCTGTACCTGCTTACACCAAGACTGAGCTTTGCCCTAAGAGACTGCTCCTCTCTTTCCTCTGAAAATGAAGAAGGTAAGAAAAAATAAACCATCAGCCCAGCTCCCAGGTAGACAGCTCCCTCTCTCTCTCTCCATTTCAGCTGTTGCTTGCAGCCAATAGTGAAGAGACAGAATACACGAAGTGGCAGCTCAAGCCAGGTGTCTTGCCCTTGTAATGTGCCTCTTATTTCTCTATGACTTAAAGTGAGCGAGGGAGGGGGCCAGGGAGCAGAAGAAAGAAATAACTACTAGCAATCTTTAATACCATCAAGCAGCAGAGTGCTCCAGCCCCCCGTCAGCCCACAATTCAGGGGAAGGAAAAGCGAGTGTTATTAACCTCCACCCTCCTCCTTTCACTGCCACAAATTTAATAGGTTGTCCCTGCCTGAGCAGGGACGTGAGGCTTCCAGTCATTTCATTGCAGCATCAAAAGATATGAAACAACAAGCCTCAGCTGGGAGTGGATTCTTTGGACCATGCTTTCCCATAGTTAATGGCTGGGCTGTTACCACCAACAGCATGGTCCTGCTTAAAGTTTAATGGTTCTTTCCTCAGGATGGGGGGCTGTGGTCCTCAGGGCCCCTTCTGGAGCACTGACTCCTCATTCTTCCCTACCTGAACTCCTTTCATTGCCACTCAGGTCATCACCACCATTCAGATCAAGGAAACTCCTTCGTCATTAAGCAGTGGGAGCCCTCCTGACAGAGCTGAGCAAGCTTCTTAGGTAGAATCTGAACCTCTACAGATATGAGGAAGAAGTCAAAGCAAGGCCCCATGCACAGCGGCACAAGGCACTGGACCTCAGGGGCCTCCCTTTTATTTCATACCTTGCCCTACATGTTCCAGGTTTCTTATCCATGGGGAACACAATTCATTTGGTGGAGGGTTCCAGCTCACGTGTATATTTCCCTGTGGCCACACTGAGAATTAGTCTAGGTTTTAATGGCTTTTAAATCCTGTTTGGTTTTACACTTGAGTTGAAAGAGCTAAAAACCTTTAAAAAAGTGAATATCAAAATCGATAACGTCTGCCATTGGCTCAGGTTTCAAACCTGAGAATTTGCCCCAGTAGTGGGGATGGCTGGGAGAATCCTGTGTAGGTCAGGGAGAGCCGTGGGGACTGGGCTCAGAAATGCAGCCCTAATGAGCAGCACAGGATCTGGGTGGCATAATCACATAGGACTGGTCTGTTGAAACCAGTCCCCACAGTGCTCCCTGGCTCCCACCCCTTTCCCCCCCCAGCAGTGCATACAGGCCATAAAGCTGCCCTAACGCCACCTCCTTCCAGCAACGGGGCATGGCTGAAAGGGACTGGACTCCAGTGATGCCCAGACTGTGTAACAACCCCTTGGAAGCCATTGCAGACGGTCAAATTTAGCAGCCCTGATTTACATCAGAGGTCAAAGTGATTCCTATGAGCCCCACTATTGGGGAAGTACTTTAGGCTATCTTTCCCATCCCTGCCTGCCCAGCTGTGCCAAGCACAGCTCTGCTGCATCTGTGGATGTGGCCCAAACTGTGTGGATGAAAGAGAAGAAAGCCGTAACTAAAGAAAGGACCCCGCAGCTTGACAGAGCACATTTGCTTCTTCGGCAGGTTGCAAAAGTTGGTGTTTCAGTGAGCTATGGCAAGGGGGAGAATGGGAGTTTAGGACGGTGGGGGAGTGGGGGGGTATTTTGTTGGGAAGAAGGAAGAGTACCATGCTGGGCACATTTATCGTAAGCAATCAAAACAGCCTTTCATACCCCCTCCTGACTCTTGCTAATTCCAGCCAGCCCTGGCCACCCACTGCATGGGAAATCTCTTACATTCTCTCCACGGGGAAAAAATCCATTTAGTATTGGGGGAGGGGGGCAGGTGCACACACACAAAACAGCCCCTTTCCTTTTACATCAGCTTCATTGTGGATGAATAGATTGATGATCCTGGCTCTTCTTAATATAAAAAGGGAAACACTAAGAGCATTAATTTAAAAAAAAACAAACACCTGTTAAATGGAAGCTGACTGGTATGGGAAAAGCAGGGTTACTTGCAATGGAGAAGCACCCTCTTCCTGGTACAGGCAGATTCCCCTAGGAGAAGTTTTCTATAGCTCCTTTACATCAGGGATCTCAAACACAAGACCCGCGGGCTGCATGCGGCCTGGCATCCTCGCTCCTCTGCCTACCTCCAGGCGCTGTTTGGTGGTGCTTAGAGCTTTCCAAAAGGAAGGGGGAGGAGCAGGGAGCCACGCACTCAGAGGAGGAGGCGGAGAAGAGGCGTGGCATGGGCAGGGCCTAATGGAGGGGGGGGGGAGGGGGGGGGGGGGTGTAAGTGATGTAACCCTTGGGCCAGTGTACTAGCCCTCATGTGGCCCTCGTGGTCATTTGAGTTTGAGACCCCTGCTTTACCTGATCTGCCACTTCCACCTGGCACAGCAGGAAGTCGTCACTTCCCCAGCCTTTCAAGACAGGTCAGATAAAAAGGAGGTGTTAGCAGGAAAAGGGAGCGTAAAAGGGCAGGGAGGATTACAGAGGGAACAGACTGCTTGGAACGGGAACAAGGACCCAGCCACAGATGCAGGCAGAGAAGCCACAGAATTATAGAAATGTAAGGCTGGAAGAGACCTCAAGAGGCTACCAAGTCCAGCCTCCTGTGCTGAAGCAGGATATAGTAAACAGAAACCTCCAGTTGAGGGGATTCCACAACCTGCCTTGGAAACCAAGATTACTGGGAGTGGAGGGAAAAGGGCAGCTGGAGAACAAGAGTGTCCATTGTTCTCTTTGCTTTTACTTCCCCCGCTGGAATCCTGAGCAAAGCTCAGTTTGCTCCTGGGCAGCCAGGGGTCCCAAGAAAGGCTACTTAGCAGAATATGGAAGCAGAGTCAAGGATAGAGCCTCTCCCTCTGCTTGAAGGCAGAAAGGTGGGGGTGGGGGTAGAGGGGGCATTCTTCTGAATGACGGCTGAAGAAGCTGGTGAAGAATGAGAGAGGGTGATGCCTGGGAAAGACTCTCTCTGTCCATATCTGAACTGCTGCGGGTTCCTGACTCCCTCTTTTCCATCTCTAGAGAAGAAACGTTTGCTGTGAACACAGGTCCAAATTCATCCCTGGTGTAATTACACTGAAGTCAAAGGTGTTACATCAGGGATAAATCTACCCCCGAAAGTCCAGCAATACAAGGCAATGAATGTGGCTATTAGAGAGTCAGTCCAGTCAACATCAAGCCCCACTCACCTGGTGAGCTTACTGAACTCATTTATAAGACACAGCTTAAAAGTCATTATCAAACCATAGCAGACAACACAGAGGGGACAGCTTCCTTCTTAATGATCCCCCTGTGAGCCCTAATTTCTTCTCGGGCTCATCAGGCAAATGTGTTGCTCTCTGCATTGTTAGAAACATAACCAAAAACAAAACTGGATGCAATTTTGATTAAGGTTTAAACTTTTTGCCATTTAATCAGCTTCATATTGCTCCTAGTATTGCACTAATAGCACTGGCAAGATCGAAGCAGAAAAGCCAGCACTGAGCACTCCTCCTCCTTCCCAGTGATGCCAACGCACCTCCGTCTGGACATGTAATATCCCTGCTATTCCAACCTTCCGGCCTCCCGAGGCCAGGCTGCCAGTCAAATCAAACTACATGCTGGTCTTTTCAATAAACATCTGCCATACAGAGACCAGTAAATTCACACGTACCTTTTAGCTACACTGAAACACAGGCCTTTGGAACAGAGCAGACTGAAAGTTAACACTGGGTGTCTCCTGCCCCTTGTCAAACTATGGTCCCCCCAGAGGTACTGGGAGTTTTTAAGATCCGATCTATACTGTTTCAAATCTATGGGGGGACCTGGTTACAACACAGTAGCTCCAACCATGATCAAAATATGCATTGGTCTTGCACTGTAGAGGGGAAGAACTGTAGTTTAACAGTGTTCCTTAACCCTGTGAAAACTCCACTACAATAGGTCATTCTACAAGTCATTCAGGTCCTAAACATTTGTGGAAGTAAAGAGAGATGGAAAACATGGCAGCACAGGGTAGGTGTCGTTGCCCACAAGAAATGTGATGTTTTCTGAATCCAGACACCTAGGATGTTTTCAGGGTGAAACATACAAGCACCTCTCTCTCTCTTGCTTTCTCTAAGTTTTTTAATGCTATTAGCAGGTAAAACATATTTATAATAAACTTGACAAAGGGAGGGAGTTTCAAAAGGGCCTAAGTGACATAGAAACACAAGTCCCATTGATTCTCAATGAGAATTTTTCTACCAAGTCATTTACATATTTAAAAACATAAGATACTCCAAATTCTGCTCTCAGTTACAACTTGTGAATACCTCACTAATTTCCAGTGTTGCAGATGTAACTGAGAACACATTATGGCCCTTAGAATGGAAGGAGAGAGAGACATTCTCTTATGGCACAAACATACACACAGACACAATCACACACATACACAAGGGAGAGAGATACATACACTTACGTAAGAATGAGAACGATTCTCCTACATATCCATGCAGTAGATTTACTATACTGTTCACACAGACAACAAAACTAGAACAAACAAACCAATAATACTTGAGAGTATAGTGCACTGACTCTGATCACACTACTTCCTGCACACATTTACAGTGGGGGGAGGGTTTCCTCTATCTCAGGTTGCGATCTTTAAAGAGGACATCGTTCTTCTGATGTCACTGACTTTCAATGGGAACCAGGTGCCTAACTCCCTCAATCCCTTTTAAAATGTCCCAGCCCTAAGAAACAACTGAGATACTCTATACCAGGGGTAGGCAACCTATGGCATAGGTGCCGAAGGCAGCACGCGAGCTGATTTTCAGTGGCACTCACACTGCCTGGGTCCTGACCACTGGTCCAGAGGGCTCTGCATTTTATTTAATTTTAAATGACTCTTCTTAAACATTTTAAAAAATTTACCTTACAAACAACAGTTTAGTTATATATTATAGACTTATAGAAAGAGACCTTCTAAGAACGTTAAAATGTATTACTGGGTCACGAAACCTTAAATTAGAGTGAATGAATGAAGACTTGGCATGCCACTTCTGAAAGGTTGCCGACCCCTGCTCTATACTATAGTCTTCCACCTATGTATGCAGTTACATTTGTTTAAAATGAGTGCACACCTCTAAGTGAGTATTACAGAGGGTGCAAGTGTTACCCCCTGGTCAATGTGTGTTATGCATTCTCCTCTGTTCCTGATCTCCAGAGGATGACAGTCAGTTACAGTGCAAGACACAGAGCCTGGCTCTTCAGCTTAAACAGTGGCAACTCGTCTGGAGGTCCCTGGTTCAGTGTGTCAGTTGCCATCACACAAGGCAGCGCAGGATCAAGTCCAAGCCCTTTGCTACTAGCTATCATTGGGACACAGGCATAATGTGAAAGGGTTTTGTTTGCAGTGCTTTCTAAAAGGAAAGAGCTCCAGGATTTTAAATGATCCCTCTGACCCTCCCCGCCAAATAATATTTTGTCAGGTTGAATTTAGCACTGGTTCTTCATGTGTACAAAGTGCTTTGGGATCTTGATGAAAGGTACTATATAAATGTCAGTCATTATAAACCAAAGTTATCCAGCATGTAGGAAAAAGGGTGCATTTCAAAACACATACATTTGGTGCTACAACACCTAATTTTTTATGTGGCGGGGCAAAAGCAGGGAAAGGAGTACTTTGAAGGCTGCTTTTTTCAAGCTATGAGTACATGATGTTTCCAGGCATGACACCGACTTGAAGTAGTTACAGAAAGTGCAGCTAGAAAGAAGAAAACGCCCTTCCCTTCCTTGTTTGGACAAATATTTCCAACTAAATCCTGACTTTAATTACAACAAATCTTTTACCAGCAAAAATCAGTAAAAGAATCAATCAAAAGGCTGCATTCAGCACCTTATGCTGCAAAGAAGTTTCTTCTTGTGTCTGTTCTGAAATAAGGCACCACCGCTAATCATCATAGCTGACAAGACAATAAAGTAAAGGGAGAGTGCTCTCATCTCATGCCCTCCTTCAAGAGCAAAACAATGATAGTCTCCCTGACCAGGACGTAACAACATACAAGACTTAAGGATGGTTTGCTCTGCAAACACCTCCCACAACTCCAAATGATTTCCTTTCCTCAAGTTTGCAAATAGTGCAATAATTTAACCTCCCTTCCATTTCAGGTTTATTTATTTTGTGAAGGGGTAGTAGGTTAAAAAAAAAAAAGGAAGTGTCTCTTCACCTCCTTTTCTGAAAGGAAAACAGAACACACACAAGCTATTGAGCTGGGACTAAAGATTACAAAGGTCCTCTCTGTATTGCCGGCAGTTTTGATTGTTTTGCCCTACACTGTGTTTTTGCTTTGCTAGTACCAGCAGGTCAAGGCCTCCTTCCCCCTTCGCCTGCCATCAGCCCGTTCAACCCCACAGGACAATTCCCTCAGCAAGGGGCACTGAGAAAGGGGGAGGGGCCGGATTTTGTCCTGTCATGGGACATTTTTGAGGAGAGGGGAGGAGAAAGGCCAAAATAAAGGAAAGAAAAGAAGGGGATGGCAGGGAGTGAGGGAAGAAGAAAAGGTTTCAGAACGTGACACATATCAATTGACACCGCTCAGCACTTTCTGCTACATTTGGCAATTTGGGGGCTCTTTCTGAGTGGCAACAAAAGGCCGTCTGGCTTCTGTAAACAAAGTCCTTTTTACCTCGCTGACCTCACTCGAACAAGCAACCCTCAAGAGCTCTAGATAGGCAGCATGGAAGAGTGTAAGAGCCGAAAAACCCCACATACCCCACCAATTTCCCCTGTATTTCTCCCCCACCCGATAAGCATCATGTCTACTCCGTGAGTCAATTCAGAGACACACCACATGACCTCCAGAGCAGAAGGGAACATTACTGCAAGACTGCAGTAACATGTGCAAGGAGCTCCACGGCTTGATAAGCAGCAAGTGGTGATTAAGGCTTTGTCTACACTGAACCTTGTCTTCAGGGATGTGAAAAAACACCCTCCCCTGCCAAAGATAAACGTTTTACTGCTGTGAACAGCGCTTTGTCCGTGGGAGAGCTTTCCTCCCAAAGCTACTGCCACTTGTTGGGGATGGAAGGTTTTTGCCAGTGGGAGAGCTCTCTCCTGCCAACAAGCAGCAGCTACCCTGCATACCTTTTAGTGGCACAGCTGTAGTGGCACGACGGTGTTGCTAAAAGGTGCGTAGTGTAGACAGTCTGAGAAACTTTTCACTGCATCAGTTTATACAATTCACTAAACTTCCTTATTTGGTGGTAACCAAAGTGAGAAACTGATTTCACACAGAGCCAGGCATAGTGTTAGCAGGCTCCTCTGTATTGCTCTGTCCAGGAGCCTTAATGCCGACCAATGGCCCCCAATGCTACATCAGCCCTGGTCCTCCGCACCACTCTGCTAATGCTGCTCAATCTGTGACAGACAGGCAGTATATGGACAGACATATTTTGGAATATGCATATATAGCTATGGCCAGGCACCTTGCCACCCAGAGGCTAATGAGAAACCAGATGAGGGTAAATGCAAATGCATACCAGCCAACACAGAGCTAATAAGTCGTTCAACATGGGACCTACCTATGGAAGAGCACTATGTCATAGATGGACGGGGACAGCCATAACTAACATACCAGACACAAGATGGCTTATACACAAGCCACCTCATCCTGTCCATGCAATGTCAGAGAGCTGCACAGCAATCATGGTTAGCACATGGCAGCCACAAACAGGCCAACACAGAACCATTCTGGACAGTGGTGGATTAGCCACTGGGCCAACGGGGCCCATGCCCAGGAGCACCAGCCAATTGGGGGACCCATGAAAATGGGCGCCCCGGTGCCTGACCTGCTTCATTTGCCTAGTGCTCCTGCTGGAGAGCAGGTCGGGGCATGGGGGCTTGCCCCACTCTGCCTGCCCAGCACTCCTGTTGGGGAGTGGGAGCTTGCTCTGATCTGCCTGCCCAGCGCTTCTGCTGAGGAACGGGGTTGGAATACAGGGACTTGCCCTGATCTGCCCGCCCGGCGCTTCTGCCAGGGAGTGGGGGAAGCCCCCACACTGTGACCCTGCTACCCAGCAGGAGCGCTGGGGGGAAGGGTGGAAACTGCAGGTAGAAGGGGTAGGAGGGGCCCCTACTTGCTTCGGCCCAGGGCCCCATAAACCCCTAATCTGCCTCTGATTCTGCTTTTCCTGCACCATGGCTTGCTTACTGCTATCCAAAACCCATGTGTGCAGGAGGTCATAGGCGCCAACTTTTCCTGGTGCTCTCCCTCACCCCCGCCCCCATTCCAACCCCTTCTCCAAAGTCCCCACCTCAACTCTTCCCCCTCTCTGCCCCTATTGGACCCCTTCCCCAAATCCCCACCCCACCTTTTCCCAGAGCACACCCCATTCCCCCTCCTCCCTCCCAGCTCTTGCCACCACGAAACAGCAAGCGCTGGGAGCCAGGGGGAGAAGCGGGGACATGGCGCGCTCAGGGAAGGAGGCAGAGCGGAGGTGAGCTGGGGCGGGGCACTGCTGGTGGGTGAAGAGCACCTACCAATTTTTCCCCATGGGTGCTCCAGCCCCAGAGTACCCACAGAGTCAGCACCTATGCAGGAGGTATCATTTTCTCTCGCTTGTGTATCAGCACCCTGAACATATTCATATGGGAGCTTGCTTATCTACTGTAGGGTGACCAGATGTACCAATTTTACAGGGACAGTCCTGATTTTTGAGTCTTTTTCTTGTATAGGTTCCTATTACCCCCCACGCCCTGTCCCGATTTTTCACACTTGGTGTCTGGTCACCCTAATCTACTGATACTGGAGCCTTAAAGTACGCTAACACTATACCATGCTCTGACTGCTCCTTGTGCAAAACGCTGCACTCTTAGCCACACATTCTCTCTCGCTCTTTGCTCAGTTTGCCCTGGACATTCTTCTAGTCAGTTTCACACCCACTGCCCTATTTCCCATGGCCATTGCATCCATTGCTATTACTGGTCAGGGGCATGGTGTGCAATGAGACACTCTACTCTTTACTTGATGTGTGCTGCTTTGCTATACGTGGATCCATAGGAGGCAATCCCAGGCAAGGGACACTACCTCTTTCTCAAGCATTTTGCTGTTGTCTTGTTGCCAGAGATTATTGCATCCAAAAGGATGATCAGAGAGTGGAATTTTGAGACAAAAGTGGCTGCGTGGTGACTGTATGAGACAGAAAACCACAGCCTAGAGAATGAGTAAACTGAATCCGAGAGACTGAGGGAGAGAGGCATGGACACCTCCTTTAGCCAGGAAAGTGACTTCACTCTCTCCCTCTCTCTCTCTGAGTAGGTGAAATGTTGGCACACAGCATATTTGATGGGATGCATGTCACACATTTTAATCTGACTGACTTGATCTGGATTACTCGCAACATCTGTTCCTCAGTGACTTATGTGGATATGTTTGCTGCCAGCTCTCTCAACTTGTAAAAGATTGACCATCTCCAACAACGAGAGTCTTTCGTTGGGGGTGGCATTTTGAGGGAGGGTCTGAAGGGAAATCAGATTAAACAAAGAAAACAATGGACAGATTCAGAAAACAACTTCCTCACACCTGTCGGCTTGTTGTCCCACAGTTCACGGCAATTGTCTCCCGTCACACACAAACATCAGCAGGAAAGTGTTAAAATCCTCTCTCCTGCAATTGTTATCCGTCAAAACATTTGGGAGATTATGGGAGCATTAGTGGCTGAGAAACCCAGTGTCCATCCCTCACTTCCTCTCTTCCCCTCCCCAACTGCACCACAAGCAGGCATGCAGACACACAGTGAGAAAAGGAACATCGTCTAAGGATTAAGCACATGGCCAGGAGTCAGAAAATCTATGGCCAAATCTGCTAAATCTCCTATGTGGCCTTGTAAAAGCAGCAAAGAGTCCTGTGGCACCTTATAGACTAACACATGTTTTGGAGTATGAGCTTTCGTGGGTGAACACCCACTTCGTCGGATGCATGTGGCCTTGGACACTTAAGTGCCATGCCTCAGTTTCCCCAGATGTACCATAACAATATTCCTTACAGTACCCAGTGGGGCAGTGGCTAAATTCATTCATTGTTGTAAAGCACTTTGAGATTCTCACACAGAATTCCCATAGAAATGTACAGTATTATTATAGCTTATCTCACTTTTGTGTGATCACAGAGACCAGATGCACCTTGCTCTCAAAGCCCTCTGTACCAGTTGACAGGGCTACTATCTCTTTAAAGCCAGACTTCCAGCGCTGTTTCATTGGTTTTATTTTAGAAGGCACCTCAAGGCACGTGTGGAAAGTCTGGACCAGTCTGGCTCTCTGGCTTTCTAGCCCTAATTTATCTTTCCCCACTATCTAGGGTGACTAGATAGCAAGTGTAAAAAATCGGGACAGGGGTTGGGGGTAATTGGTGCCTATATATAAGAAAAAGCTCCCAAAATTGGGACTGTCCCTATAAAATCGGGACATCTGGTGACCTTATCACTGTCCTCCTTCTTGCCTCAGGAGAAACACACACTCATTTAAGGATTAGCACTGCAAAAACAACACATTTTACATTCCCTCTCCCCATCCAAGCAAGACCACTGTTACCAGAGGACAGAGGAGAGAGATTCCTCCTCCTCCCAGCCAATGTATCAACTGGTTATGCTGTCTCCATTCTGTGCATGAGATGAATGAACTGCTGGGGGAGAGGAAGCAGCAAAACCCATCGGTTATACCAGGTTAGAATTAACCTTGCAGGACAGAGACCAGCCTCTGGATCTGAGGAACGAGAGACACTGTCCCTTCTTCCTCCCATGACCCCCAGGTACATTTAATAGCTGAGAAGAGTGATTAAAAATTTCAGTAAGGGGTAAAAAACAATACTCCTGTTTAATGCTATAAGAAGGCCCTGCAACACAAATTTTGGCTTCAGATTTCCCCAAAGCCTGGGCTGTTGATAGGTTCTTGAGTTTTGACTTGGCCCATATAAGAGCTAGGGCCCAGATCCTAAACTGTCGTTAAGCACCCAACTCATATTGAGAGATAGACACCTAAATGTCTTTGAGGACTGGAGCCTTAGGAGCTAGCTGTTAAGATCAGATCCAGATGTGAACTTCCCCATAATGGGATGATGATTACATCTGAGGCTCTGGTTCTGGACCATCTCAGCACTCATGTTTTCATCTTTACAGTGCTTTACAAACAGTAACTAATTAATGAAGCACCTCCCCCCCATATCTCTTACCTAGCACGCAGGGATGTTGTAAGGCTTAATTAGTAAGAATGTGCTTTGAAATCCTCAGATGACAGGCCTTACAGAATTGCACAGTGTTCTTATTAGATGATACCACTCAGAATGCTCCCTGCCCTGTGATGCCACAGCAGTCTAGTCCCTGGGGGACTGGTTGTTTCAGAATTCCCACTACCAAGATTTCCTGGTTTTAGATGGTGAGCTAAAGAGGACAGAACAGGGAAAGGGTAGCAGCTTTTGGGAGTGCCTCAGCTGTTCTCCCTCCCTGTGCTGGGCTCCTGAACATCCCTGCCCTCCCTTCGCTATTTCTGTACTATATCACATGATGCAACTGATCTAGTTTACCTGCAGGGCTTTGAAAATGAAGTAAACACATAGAACACCCTCATGTCATGCCTCTGTCATCAATATGAGAGGACAACGAAAGGAAACTCTCTTGGACCTTGTGACTCAGAGCATCCCCACGGCTTGGGGGTTCTAGCAGACAACAAACCAAGCACAGTCAGTGGCATAAAGTACGGACAGCAAGTCCCCTGAGTCTGCTACATGAAAACTTACAGAGTCATAGATTCCAAGGCCAGAAAGGATCACTGTGATCATCTAGTCTGACCCCTTGCATAGCACAGGCCAGAGAACTTCTCTCACGCTCTCTCTCTGCCTTACAATCGGGATACGTTCATTTCTTCTGTGACCAAGTGAAATTGCTGGGATTTGAACTACACTCTTCTCTAGCCTTCAGGATTTTGTGGGGTGAAGGTACATGTGTGGGCAGGAAAGAGTCTTTTCACTCCATGGACCAGGGCACTGGCAAATTGTGAGGCACCGAAGGTTGCAGAGCAAGCAGTGACACAGCCCCTCACGGGTCTGGATTGCACCCCGGAATGTAACAACAGATACATGCAAACAGGAGAGATGAAACTAGCATGGCACTCAAATACGTCAAGCCATACTTCTCTGTGTGTCAGGTTTCACTATTTCAGGATCCTCAATTACTAAGTTTGGTTTTATGGAACTATTATATTTGTAATTATTCCATTAGTTTCCATTCTTCCATCTGATTGCCCTCAGCTGTTCTCTCCTTGAGCTGACTATAAATGGCATGGGAAATCTTGACCCTAACAGGTAGTGTTTTATAACATAAGCAGGTAGAGAAGTATATATTCTAGCACTGATTACTTTTCTTTCTGAGGAATCACAAGTCTCTGCTGGCAAATGAGGCAGATGTCCAGGAACTCTCACTTGCAGACACAGAGAAGGAGAAAGGGGAGGGAGAGAGGATGCGAGAGAATGGAATCGCAAGTCGTTAAAGTAATCGGTATGGGGAAGTGAGCCAGTTAACATCGTGTATTGCATTGATCCAGTGGGACAAACAGAAAATTTCTGTGCTGTAAGTCCTTAGCCATACATACCTACAATATCAGCCTGGTAAAATTCTACTCATCCACTTACCAGAACCCTTTTTTCTTTCATTAACATCAATATCACGTAGTATGGGAAAATAGGTGGATTTTGTCCCTAGGCTGGCAAATTCTCATGACAATTTTGTACGGCTGATTTTATACATACAGACACAGATAGAGAAAATTCATAATGATGTGGCATGGTAAAAAGGTCTTACCAGCAGGAGTTTGGGATGGTCACATTACTCTTATATGGCAAAGTTACAGGTGAGTTCTGCAGGTCTCCCAAGTATGTGTAATTAAAACTTTCATACCACATTGCACCACCATGAACAATGTATGTCACATGTGCTGTAGTAAAACTTCTTACCAATGAGTTAGAGAGTTATTACACATTACTCAGACTATTTTTGTACCCCTCTGCCTATGAATCCAACTGCTTTGGTTACCAAGAGTCCAACTGTGCATCTCAGAGAGGAATTAAAATTAAAACTAATGCCTGTAAAATGTTTCCAAAAAGTAGACTAAAAAAAGCTTTTCCATGTATGCTATGACTTGGACAACTGATGCCTCTAGACTTCCCAGGATTTGAAGTGAATGCTGGATCCCATCTGGATATTGGGAGTCTCCCCTTCCCAACAGTATGAAGCAGCTTTTTCTAGCTGTGCAGGACTGTAAGGTATTGGTCCATAAATGAATCATGATGCAGGAATGAATCCTGATGGTCCTTGTCCTTGATGGTCATTCTAGGGAGAAGGTGGCACATTTGGTGGGGTGGGGCAAAGGACAGGGAGCTGGTCAGGTTTTGGGATGTCAGAGAAGTTCTGGGGGAAGATGGATTAATGGGCAGAAGGCAGGAGAGGTGCTCAAAGAGTGCATGATAAAATCTATTTATTACATGGCTCTCCAATTTATCACCTGGATATCAGCTCCACATTGGTGCTGAATATATATTTATATGTAATAATCAGAGATATGTATGCAAGATGCTGGTCTGACAATCTCCACACCATACCACGCTGCCTTAACTAAACAAGCAGGGAGTCAGCAGCAGCATGAGTCTCCTTTTGGTTTCTCTGTCTGTGTATGTCTGTATAAGGCATGTAGTTATTTTGGATACCTGCAGTGTCAGCACCTGAGTCAGCTAAACTAATTCCTCCTTCAGTGCCCATTTCCAATGCTACTTCGATGCTCAATTGATTCCTTAAAGTCTCCATAAGGAAAAAATCTTCTATTTGTCCAGAGCAGAATTCTGTGGGGATCTCTCCACTTTATATAGTCTCCATCATAACCCCAGCTCAGGGATTGCTTTTCTAGCTCGTTACCCCTTTGTACAGCAAACTGCAGACTCTTCCTCAAGGCTGGCTTTGCAATTTGCAGGGCTCCAAGCAAGACCAGAGCTTTAAGATGCCAGGGGAAATAACAGCCTGGAAATTGTCTCCCTCTGTGGTCCCACTACCCTGAGGTTCAGGGAGAGTGTGTGGGGAGTTGCCTCACTCTGGTCTAGTGGCCAGAATAGTCTATGAGCTGTGCTGGGCAGGATCATGGTGCCATCCAATAGGAAAGCCTCAAGTTGATTGCTTGGGTTGCTTATGGGTAAGGCCATACCTGCAAACTAAGAAATCCTACTTGGCAAAGTTAAGGGTCTGTGACTGCATCAAACTTCCAGGACATGGCTACATGGCTGTTTGTGAGCAATGTGCTTGCCCCTACCCACTGACGACAAGGAGCTGCAAAAGGCTGATGCAAGTTGGAAACAGTCGATGAAATAGAGAGACAGAGGATATAATGGGGCCTTGTCACCACCCTCCCGGGAGAGCTGCTGTTACCTTCTCGCCGTTGTTTGCAGTTTGCTGATGTAATCCCTCGTCCTCATTAACTCAGTGCTGAGTACATTAACCTCTGCTTCTAAGTGAGGAGTGGGAGCGCATGGAGGACTGACAGTGCAACAGGGTAAACAAATGTGTCTGTGTGACAAGGAAAAAAAGGAATGTGATTACAAGTGGGGGATGTGAGACTGCATCTGAAGGAAAGAGCTGTGAGGGAGAGAATCTGGGGAGGAGAAACAGATCCCCAGGGATGAGATGTTAGAGAAGGAAGGACAGTTGGGAAATATTTATACCTTACATCTCAGCTACAGATTGAAATTGTGCGTAAGAAACCTAGAGGCATGGTGCATGTCTACCCATCTATGTATTTATACAAGGCTCCTATCCCCTTGGCATCTGACATCTCATGCTGGTACATACTATGTAAGTGCCAATCAAATTCCCAATGCTCACGAGACCACCATAGTGACAGCTAGCTCACAGAGTGGCGGTTCAGTGGAGAATGGACCAGGAATGCATTCCCCAGGACAGTTCTCTCTCTCTGAAGGGCACGTAGGCTTTGTAATGGGGTTCAGTAGAGAAGAAGAGGAGGAAATAAGTACTGAGAGGAAGGAAATCAGAGACAGTATGATCTGGATGCCTTAGGGAGGTAATAAGATTTAGTAATTTCAATTGCAACAAAGAAATGCAACTTAGTTATTCCAATTGCAACTACACATTAAAGGCCAGATTCTGATCTCAGTTACAGTGGTGCAAATGCAGAGTAATGCTCCCGATTGCAGTACTGTTACTAGGCCTATAGACCTATACCTGAAATCATAAACTGCTCCTAAAATTGAAAAGGTCAGTCATACAATGTACTGCTCTACATAGTTGCATTGTTGCCAAATCTCAATGTATTTGGTGTCAAGTATCAGAGGGGTAGCTTTGTGGATACAGACTAACACAAACAACGAGGAGCCCGGCGGCACCTTAAAGACTAACAGATTTATCTGGGCATAAGCTTTCGTGGGTAAAAAACCACTTCTTCAGATGTGAGAAGGACTGAAGAAGTGGTTTTTTACATCTGAAGAAGTACGTTTTTTACCCACGAAAGCTTATGTCCAAATAAATCTGTTAGTCTTTAATGTATTGGTGTTTTCCCTGATGCATCAACTTCCGCTGTCATCTTAACACATGGGAATCCTCACTGTCACTTAACATCCCTCCCCACACACATAAAAACCCCCACCAAGTTTCTAGCCCTGGCTGAAAACACCCTAAAGACTCAAAAACCAGCAGGGAAATAAAGAGAATCCCTACATTTATTATTTTTAAATTCTCATGGATTTCTGGGGACTGACTCATGATTTTTGGCTGCCTGGATGTGGCTATACTGCATTTCTTTCTGTAGAAAGGATCAGTCTGTATGGAGCCACATTTCTGCTGTTTTAATGTTAGCATGTATGAACGTGCACCAAGGGAGAAGAGTGTGTCTCAAGCCACTGAGCTAGGAGCCAATGACCCACTGATCCGGCAAAGGGAGAGGGGGATTCATTTCTCTAGTTCAGCTCACAGCCAAACCTGAATTTTCTAAGGGATTTGCACAGAGCCCTGTGCAAGGCGTGGTGCAGAGCTACCCTGCCCAGGGGGAGCACCAGCAAAATCTTGGATAATCTGTGTCATCCGCACTCGGTTCTGGGAGCAATGACTGGGCAGTCTCTGCTCAGGGCATGCTAGTGTGGTCAGATCTTGCTTAGTCATGCGTAGTTGCAGGAAACTTGTTGTGCAGCCCCCTTTCCTCCTGAGCACCCATGCAAGGGCAGATCACAGCCTAGCCCTAAAACACAATGAAGAAGGAACCCACTACATCAGGGGTGGGCAAACTTTTTGGCCTGAGGGCCACATCGAGGAATAGAAATTGTATGGCAGACCATGAATGCTCACAAAATTGGGGTTGGGGTACAGCAGGGGGTGAGGGCTCTGGTTGGGTGTGTGGACACTGGGGTGGGGCTAGGGATAAGGAGTTTGGAGTGTAGGAGGGTGCTCTGGGCTGGAACCGAGTTAGTTTGGAGGGGAACCAGGGCTGAGGCAGGGGTACAGGAAGGGGTGCAAGTTGCAGCTGGGGGTGCAGGCTCTTGGATGGGGCTGGAGATGAGAGGTTTAGTGTGCAGGATGGCGCTCCATGCTGAGATCGAGGGGTTTGGAGAGTGAGAGGGGGATCAGGTTGGGGCAGGGGGTTGAGGCATGGGGAGTGGCTCAAGTGGTGCAGGCTCCGAGCTGCGCTTATCTCAAGTGGCTCCCAGAAGCAGTGTCATGTCCCTTCTCCGGCTCCTGTGTGTAAAGCGGCCCCCAACCCTCGGAGCGGGGCCATGCTCAGGCTTCTGGGAGCTGTGCGGTGTGGCCCCCAACCTGGCTCCCCGGCAGGAGCTCGCAGGCCAGCTTAAAACTGCTGGCGGGCCAGGATGTAGTTTGCCTACCCCTGCCCTATATCAACATACCACACTGTACCTTTGCTCTCAGACTGCCAGAGACCCAGGGAACATCAGTAGAGTGAGGTCTTATGCCTTGAAGCAGGGCATGACCCTCTTGTGTATCCCTCCAAGCCCCCAAAGGGACAGGTATTTCAAACACAACTAGGCAGACAGCTAGGCACCCCCGAGGCTGTGTTACACAGCAATTGTACCAGGAAGCCAAACAAATTTAAACCTCTTATCTGTCTAGATTGATTTGTGGGGGTGAGGGGAGCAGAGGGTAAAATTCAGTGCTTAGGAAATAGAAGATTAGTAACACTAGGCAGAGACAGTCCGAATGCAGAAGGTTTAATGCACACAGTGCTGCCAACATACCTCAACCCTGTCCTGCAGCACTCCTTACCCTGGCAGCTCTTAGTCTGCACAGACCAAAGCATATCTGCGAGGTCGAATTGTCTGTAAAGCCTTGAGAGCCATAGATGAACAGTGCTATACAAATACAAGACTGCTACAATTATTATTAGTTTAATTGTCACCTGCAGCTCCCCTCTACTCACAGCACTCTGCCAGCACATCTCCCTCTTTGCCAGCAACAGCCCTGGCTAGTCAAGTCTGAGGCCTCCAATCCAGCTCTGGCAGTGCTGGCCTACAGCACTCTCCGTCATAGCACTTGGACCCCCTCAGCGTTACCAGTGCCCCTCCAGCCTGCCCCAAAATATAATGCAGTTTGCATTGCTACTCCTTCGATTGTGTGCCTACTAAATATGGTAAAAAGCAGCTGGTGTGTTGTAGAAGCTGATTCTAGCCATAAGCATGAATAGTTCTGCATAACACACTTGGTATTGTGGTCTCACCTGCTGTTACACTAAGTGCGCTTTCCAAAAATATCATTTTTCCCTCCTCCCTGAGGTTAGCTCATGCAAAACAATGGACAACATTTTCTATTCTACATAATCTTTTATTTAATAACTAATTTTAGAAAAACACTTAACCTTTTCCCAAAAGGATTTCTGTCTGAGTAACAATTGCCTCCACCAATTGCACTTTTCCTGGAGTTTCATAGTCCCTTTTGTGTCCCTTTCTGTCAAACTTGGAATCACTTGCTAGTGTGAAATCCCTCTGTGTCTGACCTAGTCTTCTATTTTCTTTAAGCAAGGAGGCACACAGTGTGTCTCATGATTATGGGGGGCCTGGGCAGGGCGGGTGCAAGGATGTTTCATGCCCTAGGCGAAATTTCCACGTTGCGTCCAACCCCCGAGCCGTGTGGCAGCTCCCCCCGGCCCAGGGAGCTGTGCAGCAGCTCCCCACCCCAGCTCACCTCTGCTCCGCCTCCTCCCCGAGCATCACCGCTCCACTCCTCCCAGGCTTGCAGCACCAATCAGCTGTTTGGTGACGCAAGCCTGGGAGGAAGAGAAGCAGAGCGGAGTGGCATGCTCAGGAGAGGAGGCAGAGCAGAGGTGAGCTGAGGCGTGGAGCGGTTCCCCTGCATGCCGTGCCCCCCATTACTTACTGCAGGCAGCCTCCCCACACCTCCATGCCCCAGGTCCCTCCGCCTAAATGCCAATGATGATTGGGACGGCCGAAGATCCAGCCGCCGTGGTCGCCGCCAAAGGACCCAAAATGCCGTCCCTCAAATGCTAGTGTAACCTAATGGGTTACACCGGTCCTGGCCTGGGAGATCCTGTTTCCCAAGGTGTATCACCTTGCAACTTGTTTTGCCGAAACATTTTGGTGATCCTCCTTTCTCTTCCTTTGGCTAGAGCCCATTTAAACTCCTGCATTAAACAGGTGACACCAGCCACCCAGTGGGTTCATCAGCTGGTTCCTGAAGAACCTCACTTACGTGGGCCTCCTCTTGAGGATGATGTCAGTCACATCCCTCCATTTCCTCATGGTGTCTTGACACGGCCACCGCTGCACTATGAGAAAACTCCAATCTGAGGATCTCTCTGAAGAAACACCTCCCCTCCCAATTCCCTCAATGTCACAACCTTGCAGATTTCTCCCCCTGCCAGGTGGGGAGTTGTGTCACCAGCCCCTCACTGCCAAGAGACCTGGTTTCTATTCCCAGCTCTGTCTCTGACTCACTTTCAGTGACTGTAAGACATTCCACTTCTCCAGTACCACAGTTATTATAATGCTTGCTCTCCTTGGCAAAGTGCTTTGAGATCATCAGGTGAAAGCATTATACAAGTGCTAAGTATCAACTGTTGTTGTTGTAGTACTTGATTCCAAGGGTGAAATCCTGGCCCCACTGGAGTCAATGGCAAAACTTCCATTGGATTTCAATGGGGCCAGGATTTCACACCAGATTCATGGGCAACAAGGGCCTCCAGCTAGCCTGAACCTGTGAACACTTCCCTAGGATTAGGCATGGGCTGGCTGAGCCTCTTCCTTTGACCGACTGGCCGAAAACTGAGTGTGCTCTCACACATTTTTCACACATGAATTGTCTCCAGCTTCTGAGACCTGTTAGCAGATCCCTTCCTCTCCCCTTCTCTCCCTGCAGTAGATGAATGCTGTAATTACAGACCATTCCTTCCAGACTCCGGTAATGAGGGAGTGCTTTAAGCCAGCAGTAATTATACAGTTTTAAAATAAGCAGATTCTTCTCCAAGCAAAATTAAAAGTCTGCAGATGAACTCCCTTCCTGTGCACCTTTATTAAATGGGGATTGGACACCGAGAGAAAAGGAGAGGGATGGCTATACAAAGAAAGAGAAAAAGAGTTTGGCAACCAAATAGGGAGGGGCTGGCGCTCAGGAGTGCTGACTGAATAGCCTCTTGTTTTATCGGGTTGAGTTCTTTCCCCCACTGGTCCCTTTCACTTTAAGAGTTCAGCACTGAGCTAAGGTGGGGTCTAGCTAACCGTTTGCTGCAATCTCTGTCTCCCCCACTGTCATACTTTACCAGTCCACATCCTTCCCCTGACCCAGCTTCAGCTGCCCGATGCTCTTTTGCAAAAATAGCCCCTACAGTGATTCACCCACTTCTTCTTGCCTCCCTGCCTCCTCTTCTCCATCTTCCACATTCAATGTGACAGCTGGATTGGCAGGGCTCAGGATTTCTTCCAAAGTAACTGCCTCCAGCATATGTCACTTTCGCCCTGTTAATGAGAAGAACCAATAACACTGCCCTGACCCCAACATCCTGCCACTTTGCCTTGGGCCTGCACTTTCCTCTTTATGCTCTCCACCCGCTTCCTCCTGGACTCCTCACCACGTTGCTGGCTGAACCTCTGCCAGGCACCTCAGGGCACAGTAAGTACAATGCTCTACACTTTGGGAGGAATTCTGCTTCCTCCTGTATTTTCTCCCAAGGTGCTGCACATCTGGAGGTAGACGATAGAAGTAAGGATAATAAAGGCATTTGATGGGGTAGGGGAAATTATTTTTCTAAGGAAATCGTCATAGAGTTTAAGACCAGAAAAGACCATAGGATCATCTTGTCTGACCTGTGTCTCTCAGGCCACCAGTACCACCCAGCAAGTGCACAGTAAACCTACCAAAGTATTACAACCCATAGGAGAGCGACTTCTTGTGTGTTAGTAAGTATTTCTACAACACAGTAAATGTACATGATGTTCATCTCCTTGATGCTTCAAAAAAATTAATAAGACAGCCTCTGCCCTGAACAGCTTAAAATCTAACACTGTCAAGATAAAGCACAAAACAAAAACCACTGCACTGCTAGTGCTCTCTCTGCAATGGTCAGGCCACATGAAGTCCCCTGCTTCTTTGACTGGCTGAATCAGAGCTTTGTTACTGCTTCTGGAAGGAGAGTTACAGCAGCGATCATTCACCTTTGGATTCCTGGATGCAAATCCTGCCTCAGGACACACATAAAATTGTTTGGTGATCTTCCAGAACAGTTAACATACATCAGCTTCTTAATGAAGAAGGATGGTTTTGTGGTTAAAGCCATGGGAAAGGGACTCAGGAGATCTGGGTTCAATTAATGGCTCCGGTATGGACTTCCTGTGTGACTTTGGGCCTTGTTCCATCTGTGAAAGAGGGTTCACTCTTCCTCTTCCCCACCTTTCTCCTGTCATCTATAGAGCGTAAACACTTTGGGAAGGGACTGCCTCTTGTTATGTTTCTACAGCACAATCAGAGCCTGCTTTCAGCTGTGAAGTAGGCGCCACTGTTATAAGAATTTGTTCACGTAGCGCACAGTCAATTTGTGGAACTCCTTGCCTGAGGAGGTTGTAATGGCTAGGACTATAACAGCGTTTAAAAGAGAACTGGATAAATTCATGGAGGTTAAGTCCATAAATGGCTATTAGCCAGGATGGGTAAGGAATGGTGTCCCTAGCCTCTGTTTGTCAGAGGGTGGAGATGGATGGCAGGAGAGAGATCACTTGATCATTGCCTGTTAGCTTCACTCCCTCTGGGGCACCTGGCATTGGCCACTGTCGGTAGACAGGATACTGGGCTAGATGGACCTTTGGTCTGACCCGGCACGGCCGTTCTTATGTTCTTAAGAATATAATAAACCATTGCAAAATTTGGCATCAGTGCCATTTTGTGTGGAAGAAACCTGGACCAAGAACAGCCCAGCGTGACAGGCAACGGTAAAGTGCACAAGCAAAGGTAGGAGTGGGTCCCAGGACTGCAAAAACTGAAGATGCTGTGGGGTGGAGAGGCGGGGAGTTGTGTGCATGGGAAGCTGGCAAGGAGTATGCCAGCACTAGCCAATGTTGTTATTCTCTCACTTTTATGAGTCCTATGTTCACTCTAAAATATAAAACTAAAATAAAATAGGTGAACAGTGTCTGCTGAAACTGACCTTGCGTTGCTCTCCTAGGCAGGAAGAATGAGGACAAACAGCCTGAAAGTCTCCGTGTTAATGAATGGTGTATATTGATTAGGTATCATCCACCATGCCCTTCCCTCTCACCTTCCCCCTCCCACCTCCAATCATTAGCTATTAGCCTCTCTAGCAAGGGATCTAACTACTCATCCTGACACCCATGGGGATGCGCCACCCCCACCTACCTGGCAATTTCCATTCAGGCTCCAGTCTGGTCACACCATCCTCTTTAAACAACACTCCATCTCTTCGGGGAGCACTACAGAAGTGGGGCAGTCCAGATTCATTTTATTTTTATATTTTAAAGGTTTGAACTAGCACCATCCATCATGCTGGAGCTGTGGTTCAATATACACCACTGACAGACTTACAACATGGTACACTTTGGCTCATTAACCTCTGGCGAGGTCCATAAACTTTCAGCTGCAGCAGGAATGACAAGTTGGCTACCATGAGAAGGGAGCTCACCATTCACCAAGTGCACTATATATGCCATGCACTGATCACATGGGTCAGGTATAGCAAGGAGCCTTGGCCGAACAGTTCAGAGAAATCTGCTCCAGAACAAAAAGTTTAGCACACGTGCACACTACATGCGCGCGCGCACGCACACACACGCACACACACAGAGGACCAAACCCAGTGAGGTGCTGAACTCCTGCAATTCTCCTGGAAATCAACTGGAGTTGCAGGTGCCCAGCTCCTCTCAAGGCTTAGCCCAATGGGGATACTCTAGGGAGTTTTCAGCTGCTCAGGGATTCCGCTGGCACACATTACAACAGATATGGAACTTGCTAATAGACTTGTCCTAGAAATTCCCTTACTCTCATTGCAAAAAAATGGCATCCAAGCTTCTCAGCATATTCTGGGGCCCCGTTCTAACATGACACTCTGAGTTCTGAGGGGACATGAGCTTTAGCTTCCCAAAAGCATCCATGGCCAGTTCCTTAAGAGGGATCATGACAACAATTTGAACAGCATCTCAGGACTCAGACATTTTGAGGGTTCTGATGTATCTAACACTAACTCCTCCTAAGACTGAACAGAACCACTTGGAATTTACTTCTGCTTCGAAATCTCTGTGATTGGCTTTACGGCCTTTCAGCACGGCCCAAGTGAGAAGTCACGTTACCTAAAAAAAAATTGCCTTTTGGGGTAACCCTTTACCAACACTGGGTCTGCAGCTTCTTGTTCTGGGGCTTCCAAACCACAATGAAGGACAATATCAAGAATATGACTAAAATGATTAATCCATGTGCTCTCCAAAGGAGACATAGGGGGAGGGGGAGAAAGTCTCAGTGACAACATTCCAGTTCCATCTTCTGCATATAATCCAAAAGCTCCCAATACACAAGTCAAAACCTCAACCATGAAAAAGGGAACAACTCTAAACAGCCACAAACACAAGTTGTCTCCCAAAAGGATAGAAATCAGGAAAACCAACCCTCAATGAGGACAAAAATGAGATATTGCCAGAGCCTTGCCCTATTCAGAGTTAGGAGAAGACCGCCTATTTCTTATGTATTAGGTCTTAGTATTTATAGAGCTATTAATACTATTCTTTCGTTTATCTTTATGATTATGATAATCAAAGGGGAAACCGACAGAGAAGTGTAAACAAATGAGATTTGTCATGGTACGAAACTACTCATTTTTCAATACACAGATTTATAACGCATCACAAGCAGACTGGTTCAAATTGTTCCTTATTTCTGGTTTTAACAGGGCACATCCATGAGCCTTGTGAATCTCCATAAATACCAAGGGAAGGGAGGCTAAAAATAATATGTAGCAAATCCATATTATATTCTGCTACTGTGTTAGATTCTTTTGTACTATTTTACACATTTCCTTTAGGGAGGCAGTTATGTTTGAAAACTATCTCAAAATTTCATCGAGCGCTGGTTCTTATTATGGACAAAGAAACTTCTCTTTGTGCTGTTTTAATTCCATTATCATTTTACTCATGTATATTTTGTTCTGTTTATTGAGCCCCAACATTATTTTAATGGATATAATAATTATATGGGTTTTACGCCATATACAAAAATCCAGCAGTGACTAATGCAGTAATATTCTGTTTTCTTCACATGCATCACTAGTATGTGAAATGAATGACAGTTTTAAAACAAAAAAGAGAAGAAGAAAGGGAAGTGACTGCTCCAGTTAACGTCAGAAAGTCCAAAGTATTATTATTAATCATCTAACATACAGAAAATTAAGCACAATATGAAATCTCATTGAAGTAAATGATTCAGACAAAAGGAATGGGTTTCTTTTTAAAAGAGCAACACCTTTTAAAAATACTACGTGGGAAATAAAGGAACCATTTTGCACACACAAAGTGGTCTCACGTTAATGGAAATCACACACAGATGTAAAAATTTAAATCCCCAAACATTCTTTCCTGGGTGCTGGCTGGTGAGTCTTGCCCACATGCTCACGGTTTAGCTGATCACCATATTCGGGAAGGAATTTTCCTCCAGGGCAGATTGGCAGAGGCCCTGGAGGTTTTTAGCCTTCCTCTGCAGCATGTGGCACGAGTCACTTGCTGGAGGATTCTCTGCAGCTTGAGGTCTTCAGACCACAATTTGAGGACTTCAATAACTCAGACACAGGTTAGGGGTTTGTTACAGGAGAGGGTGGGTGAGATTCTGTGGCCTACATTGTGCAGGAGGTCAGACTAGATGATCATAATAGTCCCTTCTGACCTTAAAGTCTATTGAGTCTATGAGTTGAGTTTATAATTTAAAGCAATCATTTTGCAATGCATTGTCTTAACATGGAAATCAGGCAGCAATCATGTTTTGTTTAAGGCATATAAGGTGACTTAAAAAGCTGTAATCAATGCTTTTAAACCACCAGAGATAAAAATGGTCCATGTGTAAAGGAGATGGACACCATATTGTAGATTTTGCTACAAGTTGAGGCAGATCTCAACTGAAAAACTAGGGAGACCAAAGTTAGCAACACTTCTCCAGGAACCTCAGTGCAGCATCCTGCCTTGCCTTGCCCACAGCTTCAAGACTTGTCAGGGTTCTGCATCCCGCTGAAAGGGGCTCAGGATCCAAATGGTGAGGGATCAGATTGCAAAAGATGGGCTTTACCCTATCCAATATCAAATAAAGCCAATGATACACAGAAATGAGGGGCAACCTGGAACTCATAATTCAAAGCTCTCCAAGCTCTAGAATCCCACTGGTTCAACTGCTACCTCTATAAATGATTTACCATTAGCCCGCTCCCTTTTAAATGCCCTTTCCACCCCACTTGTGCAGCCAATTAGTGCTGTGCTAGAGAAGTTTTACATTTCCTTTCTCTTCATTTGTAGCATACAAACATATAAATTGTACTGTTAACACACACTGATATACAGTGGCAGACCAAGCCTAAAGATCTACCTTGTCACTACCCTACAAAGTGATCTATGCAAGCAAACCCTTCCCCCACTCCCTATGCAGAGCCTTATTGACTACAAGTGTGATTTGGTGCAGGTGTAAGGCTCTTCCTAAACAGATCACTTTTTAAGTAATGGGGGTCAATCTCTACCTCTCTTCCTCACTCTGCTTATTTGCATGACATTTAGCATGTACCAATAGCCAGAGAGGACGCTGCTGCTGGACAGTACAATACACAGACACTGAGTAATTGCTCTCTTTACCACACAAGCTTTGCAGTTCTATCACCCCCTCTGATACAGGACTACTTGATCTATCTCAGCTTCCAGTCACAGGAATCAGCCCCATTCAAATCACTTTTTTTACAAAACTCTGGCAGAGCTTGTCTGTTAGCTCCCCAGGGACAGCATTATGCTAAGGAGAAGGAGGAAGATCATTCATATTTAGAAAGTGAGGCTCAGAGACAATCTGCATTTGAGTGTTCAGAAATCAATACCTCTCTGAAACAATTTTGAGAGAGACAGGAGGCAGAAAAACTGTGTGCTCCATACCATATACAGCATGGATAACTTTAAAAGTGCACATTTTCTCTAGACCAAGGGTGGGAACACTAAAGAAAGGCAATCATTGCTCTTTGCCATCTGATCAACATCTTACTTACCTCCTTCCTAGGGTGACCAGACAGCAAGTGTGAAAAACTGGGACAGAGAATAGGCGGTAATAGGAGCCTATATAAGAAAAAGACCCCAAAATTGGGACTGTCCCTCTAAAATCGGGACATCTGATCATCCTACTCCCTGCTGAACAAATAAGGTGCGAGTACTAACTCTGGGGTGAGTGATTTTGTATGGCTTTTTGTGTGTTTCTTTCTCTTTCAGTTTACTTCAGTTATTTTCAGTTACTGGCTCAGTTGATCATCTTTGATCAGCCTTCTGATCAGCCTACCCCGTGTGATTAATGAAGGATTAAGGCTGACCTCAGAGAAAAGGCCTTAAAAGCTAAAAGCTAAGCGACCAAGAGTTTGTAAGAGGGAGTTGTAATATAATCACTATGGTTAGGAAGGGCTGCATCACCTGTGTGCCAACCCTGCTCCTGTCCCCTCCACTTGCGCCTGTATCCAGACAGACAATCTAACCATGTATGCCTCTACCCAGATCCTACTGTGGATTTGCAGAGATTTTCCCACTGGGGGGACCATCCAGTGTGAAAGGTGCGTGCTGGTGGAATCTCTCAGGAACCAGGTGGGACAGCTACAGGAGGCAGTGGCTAGGCAGAGGAGCATCCGTGCCCACAAGTATTCATATGGAGTCATTCAAGGCTAAGGAAGCTATCCAGCTACAGAGGATTGCTATCACAACACTGGGGGAGGAGGATATGGCTCTGTCACAGGGAGGACACTGGCAGCTGGTCACTTCTGGCAGCAGGCAGTACTCCACCCTAACTCCCAACCCACCACCATGGAGATGGAAAACCAAAATGCTGCCCTGGCAACGAGTGATGAGAAATTACCCCGTAAGGTGGAGGAGGAGACGCCACGTACCCCCAAGGCTGAGAGGATCACAGTCATGACTCCAAGGAGGAAATGTGGTTGGTGACTCTCTTCTGAGGGGGACAGAGGCACAGATCTGTCACCCTGACATGGCATCCTGGGAGGTAAGCACCTGCCAGGGGCCTGTATCCAAGACGTTACGGAGGGATTGTTGAGGATCATCCAGCCCTCTGACTACTACCCCATGCTACTCATCCACGTGGGCACTAAAAATACTGCAAGGTATGACCCTCTGCAGATCAGAAGTGACGACAGGGCTCTGGGAGTATAGGTGAAGGAGCTGGGGACGCAGATGGTGTTCTCTTCCATCCTTCTGGTCAAGGGTAGGGGCCCAGACAAAGACAGATGCATCCTGGAGGTGAATGCCTCGCTGTAAAGATGGTGTCGCCGGGAGGACTTTGGCGTCCTTGACTATGGGATGCTGTTCCAGGAGGAAGGATTGCTAAGCAGAGATGAGCCCCACCTATCGAGGAAGGGGAAGAGCTTATTTGGATACAGACTGGCTAACCTAGTGAAGGGTGCTTTAAACTAGATTCGAAGGGGGCAAGAGTCAAAATCCCACAGGTAAGTCAAGAACATGGAGACCTGGGAGAAGGTTCAGAATTTGCAGGGAGCGTGGGCTGTTATAGCAGGGATAAAGGAGTGACAAGACAGAACTGGGGGTTGGAAATCAAATCAGTATCTTAGAGTCTGCACACTAATGCAAGAAGTAAGGGGAATAAAGCAGGAAGAACTCTAAATACTAGTAAATAAACACAACTACGACACAGTTGGCATCACAGCGACCTGGTGGGATAATACACATGATTGGAATATTGGTATAGAAGGGTACAGCTTGCTCAGGAAGGACCGACAGGGAAAAAAGAGAGGAGGTGATGCCTTATATATTAAAAATGTACACACTTGGACTGAGATTGAGATGGAAATAGGAGACAGGCTTGTTGAAAGTCTCTGGGTAAAGATAAAAGGGGTAAAAAACAAGGGTGATGTCATGGTAGGAGTCTACTACAGACCACCTAACCAGGAAGAAGAGGTGGATGAGGCTTTTTTTAAAAGCTAACAAAATCATCCAAAGCACAGGACTTGATGGTGATGGGGAACTTCAATGACCTAGACATCTGTTGGGGGAAAACACACAGCAGGGCACAGATTACCCAGTAAATCAGCGGTGGGCAAACTTTTTGGCCTGAGAGCCACATCTAGGTATAAAAATTATATGGTGGGCCATGAATGCTCACAAAATTGGGGGTTTGGGTGTGGGATGGGGTGAAGGCTCCAACTGGCCATGTGGGCTCTGGGGTGGGGCCAGAAATGAGGAGTTCAGGGTTTGGGAGGAGGCCCCAGGCTGGGGAGGGGGGCAGGGCAGAGCAGGTGCGGATGGGGTGAGGTGGGTGGGTGGGCAATATACAAAAACGTTTAGGAGAACACTTCAATCTCCCTGGACACACAATAGCAGATTTAAATGTAGCCATACTGCAGCAAAAAAACTTCAGGACCAGACTTCAAAGAGAAACTGCTGAGCTTCAGTTCATCTGCAAATTTGACACCATCAGCTCAGGATTAAACAAAGACTGTGAATGGCTAGCCCAACGACAAAAGCCAGTTTCTCCTCCTTTAGGTGTTCACACATCAACCGCCTGAAGAGGGGCCTCATCCTGTAGAACTGATAAATGAAATTGTTTTTAAAGTTGTTCACTTTATAATGTAACTTCTGTTCACCATATACTGACAAGTGCCACATTGTAAACTTCTGTCACTGTTTGCCATATTTGTAATTTCAAACCCCATTTTAAAACACTCACCCTTCATTGAAACTCTCCATCCATTTTTGCTAAAACCACTGCACGTGATCTTATTTAGTAGTTAGATGTGTGAAGAGGCATATCATGGAATGATGGAATCAACCCTCCAGCCCCCAGCCTGTCCTCGATGAGATAAAGTTCAACTACCAATGCGAAAACTACACAACAGCCCTAACAAAGTAAAAGCATCCACCCTTAAAAAGAAAAAAGGACAAAAGAACAACCAGAAGGAAGATCAAAGCCAGGTCAAGGCTGGAAAGTGACACCTGCCAATTGACGGGTGATCAATCACAAACCCAGAGGCAGCGTGACACACACACAGCAAGACCTATAGACTTGAATTCCAAACTAAAGCCTGTAAAAAAAGAAGGGTGAGATGAGAGACTTTGGGTAACATTCTGCTGCCAACATGGAGCCAGCCACCTGCTGGATTGATGTTAACAATCAGCAGAATGAAGCACCTCCCATGAACTAACATAGGGAAAAATCCCAATAAGTTGGACTCTGAAGACTGAGGACTTTGAGTCTATGGTTCTGCCTGCCAGCCTCCAGGAGCATCAGGTGCACCTGACCCGGGACTGGCTCCACTCTGTGTACAGGGTACCTGGCCAGTTTATTCTGTCAAGGCAACTTTAGGCTGGTAACTATAATATTTAACAGAACTTGTATGAATAATTGGTGTGAATGGATGATATTGTGTTGTAAGTTATATAATTATATACATATATATATAATCATAGGAATAAGTAGCCAAACAACATTGTTTGCTGTTATCTTTTATTTTATTATGGTATTTACAATAAATGTGACAAATGTCTTGTCCCCTTTAATAAGATCCTGCTAGTTTTTATTTGTATAACAATCCTCCCTGATTGAACTAACCTCATTATCTCTATTCTTGCCTGCATATTTATACCTGCCTCTGGAAATTTCCACTACATGCATCTGATGAAAGCTTATGCTCCAATACATCTGTTAGTCTATAACAGGGATAGGCAACCTATGGCACATGTGCTGAAGGCGGCACGCGAGCTGATTTTCAGTGGCACTCACACTGCCCAGGTCCTGGCCACCAAGGCTCTGCGTTTTAATTTAATTTTAAATGAAGCTTCTTAAACATTTTAAAAACCTTATTTACTTTACATACAACAATAGTTTAGTTATATATTATGGACTTATAGAAAGAGACCTAAAAACGTTAAAATGTATTACTGGCACGCGAAACCTTAAATGAGAGTGAATAAATGAAGACTCAGCACAGCACTTCTGAAAGATTGCCGACCCCTGGTCTAGAAGGTGCCACAGGACTCTTTGTTGCTTTTTATAGATCCAGACTAGCACAGCTACCCCTCTGATACTTAGCAGGACTAGTGTAAGCAAGACCACGAGATCTGCTCTACTCTGCTCTGATTAAACCTGAACTGGAGTATTGTGTCCAGTTCTGGGCGCCACATTTCAGGATGGATGTGGACAAACTGGAGAGAGTCCAGAGAAGAGCAAAAAAAAGAAAAGATTAAAGGTCTAGAAAACATGACCTATGAGGGAAGATTGAAAAAACTGGGTTTGTTTAGTCTGGAAAAGAGAAGACTGAGGGGGGACATGATAACAGTTTTTAACTATGTAAAAGGTTGTTACAAGGAGGAGGGAGAAAAATTGTTTTTCTTAACCTCTGAGGATAAGACAAGAAGCAATGGGCTTAAATAGCAGCAATGGAGGTTTAGGTTGGACATTAGGAAAAACTTCTTAACTGTCAGGGTGGTTAGTTACTGGAATAAATTATGTAGGGAGGTTGTGGAATCTCCATCATTGGAGATTTTTAAGAGCAGGTTAGACAAACACCTGCCACGGATTATCTAGATAATATTTAGTCCTGCCATGAGGCAGGGACTGGACTAGATGACTTCTCAAGGTCCCTTCCAGTCCTATGATTCTAGAACATGTTATAAGTGACCTAGTCCATAAAATCCCTGCATGGCTTCTGATGCTTGCTCCCAGCTCCGATAGTTTCTTATCCATGGAGAGTATTCCAGAAATGTAACAAAAATCATTTTAATTTGATATGTTGGTGATGAAATTCTCCATCCCAATACACTCAGACCTTCTCAGTCTCCTTTTTCTACCTCTTGTGATTTTTGCTGTCACCAAAACTTCTTGATAGAAATATCTTCTTGTAGCTCAGTGCAGCCTGTCCATTATAGCATAAATATACATCTAAACAGCACCAGCGGGAAATAAAAGCTATCAATAAATCACAGAAATTCCACATTTCTACTACAAACTATATTGATAACATGAACAACTGTACTGATAGCAAAAGCCTTATCCCTGGTGCTGCTCTGCAGCCCATCTCTCTGGTGTGGTATAAACAGAACATGTGGCAATAGGCAGCGTGATACACTTCACTCCACTCCTCCATTGCTTGAGATTTATACAACCACTCCTAAAATGTGGAAATAAAACACACATACACTAGCCAGGGTCATTCCCTTGCCCGCTACGGAAAACATTACAGCTAGAGATTGGCAAACAACTAGCTTTAATATTGTCCTATAAACAAAACTAGATCTGGTGCCCAAAATTAATCTACTAGCAGATAAGACATCAGCAGAGATAAGTGTATAAGTCCTTTAATCTCTCAAAAAGAAACATCATAGCTAGAGCAGGCTGAAAAAATGCCAATTGTTTTTTTTGCAGGAAACTTGAAACTTCTTTTTTAAAAAACTGCAATTTTTGTTTATTTTTTGTTAAGAAACTAAAAATTAAAGCTGAAAATATTTAGATTTCCACTGTCAGCTTTCTGTTGTCTGTTTTCTTCCCTCTTCTTCTCTTTTTCCAATGGCAAAATGGAAAGGCAAAAAAAAAAAAAAAAGTAAAAATGGGGTGGTGAAGTGGAGGAAAGGGGAGAAGAAAGAGAAAAAGGTTAAAAAAACCTCTAATACCCCCAAAATATTTCAAAATGTTGGTTTTTGAAAACCAAAAGACTTTTCAGTTTCTTTTTCCTCCTACTTCAGTTTTTCATTAAAAAAAATTTAAAAAGAAACAAATATATAGACATATCTACAAATATTTTTGAACAGCTAATTGCAGCAAGTGGCAACTCTGATGTTGCAGTGCATTGAAGGGTAAATCCCATGTATTTGAGAAACAAATTTATTCCAACCTAAGGACCCAATCTTAGAAATATTTACAAATGCTAGTAGTCCCACTGACCTCAATGCCCTAAATAAATTAGTTGGGGCACATATCTTGGCACTAGCGTATCCCTTCAGGTTTCTTAGAAACATCATAAAAATTGTGGGAAAAAAACCCCACTCTAAGTAAATATGCTTCTCAACCATCCCAGGGACACCAGGAACTTCTGAACAAAACTAAAATTTCACAGTGACTATAAGGAAACAAATTAAAAAATGCTAACAATTTCCTGTGCATGCATCCAAGATGGCTGCCACTGTTATTGATGAAGGGGAGACAGCAGCCATCGAGAATGAAGGCTCTCGACTATATGGAACACTATTGACTTTGGGGTTGAAAACCCAGCTGCACAATGACATCCTCAGCTTTTGGATATTTTGTATATGCAAATATTAAAGGTAATAATTGGAGATATACCAATTTCCTAGAACTGGAACGGACCTCCAAAGGGCACTGAGTCCAGCCCCCTGCCTTCACTAGCAGGACCAAGTACTGATTTTGCCCCAGATCCCTAAGTGGCCCCCTCAAGGATTGAACTCATAACCCTGGGTTTAGCAGGCCAATGCTCAAACCACTGAGCTATCCCTCCCCCTATTATTACTACTTATATTGCAATTGCCCCTATGAGCCCCAGTCATAGACCAAGGCTCCATTGTGTTAGGTGCTGTACAAACACACAGCAAAAAGATGGTTCCTGCCCCAAAGAGTTTACATGGTATGGATACAGTCACCATGCAACTCTGGGCATTTTGTCCCACTGTCAGTCACTTATTCCACCTGTGCGGGGAACAATTTTCCAAATATAAACCTCACCTCCAGTCAATATTATATCCACCTTGACTGTGTACAGAAAAGCAATTTTAGGGCATTTTCAGAAGTATTTATTAGTTTAATTCTTTCCTTCCCCTTTAAGTCCTGCACGTTTGGTACACGGGAACCTCACCTGGCTTTACAGGATATATGAGATATACACAGAGTAGTTTAAGACTTTTGTTCTCAAGGAGTCTTAAGTGATTTGGATGTCTAATACCCTTTGAAAATTCCAGCCTAAAAACTCTTGAACACCTTTGTAAAATAGCTCTTCTGCCACATCTGTGGGCTATATGGCATGTGAGGTGCTATGCGAACTGCTTTGGGAGGAACAGCATAGTGCACTTGTGGCATTTTCAGCTACAAATAACAAAACCATCTCAAAGTCAGACTTTCTGCCATCCCACTATTCCATACGTGCTTGTGTGTTTGTTATAAATGACTCGTTATCTCTGTTGCTCTATAACTCTATCTGGCGATATAAAACATAAGAGTGATGTGCCCTTTAGTTACACTTCGCATTGCACTCTCTACTTATGGGCTCCGTGACTTCTCCCTCTCTGAGTGTAGATACTTCATTACAACAGACCCCCTAACTGCACCTGCTGCTGAAAGCTCATTCCTTAAGGTTACTGATGTTATTGTTTGTTGGCCAGACAGGGAAGGGGGAGAGGGGGTGAGAAAAACAAAAAAATATTGAAAGAAAGGAAATCTATACTGAAAACAAAGTCCTTTCCCTCCACTTCCATTCCCATTGATTGAGAGTCAGTCTTAAAGCGGGCTGTTAATTCTCACCATTGGTGGGAAGCCTTTCCATTCACAGTTAGCTCCTCACGCTCTGTGCCTGCAGGCTGTTGGTTTCCTTTGGGAGTTTCCTTGAATTGTTCAGGTTTGTGTATTGCAGTGAGGCGCAGCTGGCTCCCTGCCTCCCACCCACCCAGCTCCGCAGTCCCACTAGGAGCAGCTGGGCGATATGTGGCATCTATGCTTTCACCATGTATTATTAACATTTACAAACAGGAATTGGCTCCAGGCACTTCTTGTGCCACTGGATTACTTCCTAATCAGAGCTATAAAGAGACTCTCTCCCTGCATGTATGCCTGGCCTTTATTGTTTTGGAAACAGGGAGCCGGTAAGTTTTAACTGGTGATTTTCCAAATGATTAGGCCTCCATTCCCAGCTCTGGAGCACAGATCAAAACCTGCTACCAAAGAAACACTGTTTTAAAAAATATATATTCAAAACACAGATCCAGTGGCCAGACTTAATGCCATTTCTTTCCTAGTTTCACTATTGGGAATTTCCACCTTGTGGTAGGTTTGTGTTACATTGGGGGGGGGGGGGGGGGGAGGTTTCCAAAGAAAAAACAATTCCCTCTCATAGTCTCTTTCTCAGTATTCCCTAGGTTCACACAACCTCATTGCAGAAACCTGCTTCCCCTCCCCCAACTCAGTTTTCTCAAATATACATTCCATCACTTTGCAAAATGCACTGTCACATTTGCAAAATGCTGTAGTTGATTTTGCCAAAAGGTGAAATGGCAAAGAGCACCTCCCTGGGGTGGAATGTGGTGGCAGCGCTCCAAGATTCCTGGGAGAAATTAACTGAGTGCTAACAAGGCAGTTAGCATCCCCACTGGAAAGAGAGTCACTGAGTCAAAAGAAACATGCCAATAAGATATGTTAAGAGCAGGTGCACCCTCAGAGCCCAACACCCTGTAATTCCAAGTAAGCAGCATCTCCACACCCTGTAATTCTGAGATTGGGCCAATGGCTGCTCCGAGGTATGGGAGGAGAACATAATTCAGTGTGACTGACACTCCCTGCACAGGGTGGGCCCAAGCCCAGGACAGCAGCAAGAGGGCTATAAATGAGGATTGCTGTGCTTTGGCAGAGCTGTGCATCAGAAGTTTGCACAGCACCTGCCTGTCTCTAACTAGAGCTACCAGTCCCTCCCTGTCCATGAGTGCCAAATTCAAGACCCACAAAACAGAATCGATATGGAGAAGAAAGAAAACAGGTTGCTGATGAAGATCCAGATCATGTGGGTACCTGATATAGCCACAGGGACTTGGACTCCTTACGCAATGTTTGCAATTGCGTACGCTACACCTCAGCATTCAAACTACAACTGAAAATGCTTGGGTTTTGGCCTCCGCCCAAAACAGAGTCAAAGCACGCGAGCCCCTGTTGTAATTGCGTGGCTTTGCCATGCATTAGTGTTGACACTGTTAGCACCACAAGACCCACACAGGGCCTTTGAAGACCTGATGGGCAATAGCAGCAAGCTACCTGCACCTCATCTTTAAAAAGTCACTCAAGCTTGGTACTGCTTACACCCGATGCCCCTCCCCCACCACGTGCCACTCAAGAATAAATGCCTTTATCAGATGGAACACACAGAACATGAAACTGCAGCGACTACAGGTAATGAAGCTTTTAGCACATAATGCCTGCTGGGCCCAAGCCACTTTGCAGGCAGTCATTATGGAGGATGGCACTCCTGAGAATGAGCGAGAGCCGGAAATACATACTCTGGCTCTTACCCATATCAATACAAAGAGTAAATCTTATCATACAACAGCTCGCATTTGTGTACCAAAGCTACCCAGTACCCTCCATTTCCCTGAGAACATCTTTCATTTTCATGACGTTTGGTGGCATCCAGGATGCTAAAGACATGAAAGATTATGACCTGCATGAGTAGCACTGCGCCACCACAACCGTGGCAGGGAATCCCAATAATGTTAGGGGAGAACCCACTGAGAAAAATTACCTGTACAACTATTGCTGGTCCATATGATACTATGCAGCAGCATGCAAATTCACATCAACCTCCAGAAACTTGTGACATGTATAATGCGTGCATAAATTGACTAAGGACCATTCTATCACTTCCCCAGGGCTTTGGAGCTGTGCTTCGGCTCTGCTCCAGCTCCAGGCAAAAACCTGCAGCTCCACTGCTTTGGAGCTACTCCGCGCTCCACCTCCAGGCTCCTCCCCAAAGCCCTTCTCTTAATTGCTCTAGGAACGCTGGAGCCCTTCCTTCTTTTCTCTGTGTGTTAATGAGGAATCTTACCTGCTAGGCAAAAAGAGGAGAAAGTGAAATGAAAGTTTGATACAAAGAATCCAGAAACTTTAATCACTTTATTATTAGAAATATATAGCATTCACTTAGCACTGTTCAGTTTGTTACTGACAGAGATCATCTCAAATGAGAACTCTGGATCTAATTACTCTTGATCTCCACTAAAGTATGGATCCACATCTAAGCTTTGGGCCAGGTCTGCATCAGCAGCTGAGGGGCGTTCAGCACAGCAGGGAAGGAGGATGCAAAGGTTGCTTTAAGATCCCGCTAATGTTCCCCTAGGGCCGGTGCAAGGAAGTTTCACGCCCTAGGTGAAACTTCCACCTTGCACCCCCCACACAGCTAACCCCACCCCCCTACAGCAGCTAACTCAGCCCCCCACCCGGGGATCCCCCCCCGCAGCAGATACCCCCGCCCACCGCCGATCAAGCTATCCCCTCCACCCGCCCCCACGACAGCTAAACCCTGACTGGGTGACTCCCCGCACGGAAGTCTAACCATGCCTCTGGGGTTTTCCCCATCAGGGCTTCACCTCGGCTCCGCCTCCTCCACTGAGCACGTCAGCGCTGCTCTAATTCTCCTCCCCGCCCAGGCTTGCGGCGCTGATTGGAGGAGACTTAGAGCTGGGCTGTGTGCTCAGCGGAGGAGGCAGAGCGGAGGTGAGCTGGGGTGGGAAGCTGTTCACCTGTGCGCCCCCCTCCCGTTACTGCAGGCAGCCCTCCCCACGCGCCCCCCACTCAGCTCACCTCCACTCCACCTCCTTGCCTGAGGGGACTTTTAGGCGCCCCCAACCACTAGGGGCCCTAGGCGGCCACCTAGTTTGCCTAAATGGTTGCACTGGCCCTGTGCTCCCCCACTCTTGGGGCCTTTTGGATGTTGGTACAGTCCTCCGTGTCAATTACAGCAACCCCCAGGCTGTGGAGTTGTCATCCATAGACCCTGCTTCTTTGCCTCCCACCCACCAGTCGGAAGCTCATTTAAGACTGGTAATACCTTTGAGTGTACCACTTGTCAGGGAGCCCTCATCAGACACACCTATCCCGCTACACACACTGCTTCTGAATGCGCCATCTCAACAACACAGTTGAATGTTCACCAGCCCCAGAGTCTGAGTCCAAAGGTGACATGATAACCCTTGCACCTTCCGGGTAGCCTGGGATTAGTAATATTGTCATTTTGCTAGAACTGCTGCCAGCTGAAAGAGTCACGCATTTGGCAACAGACTAAAGATAAAGAGGCTAGGGGAAAACATGTGTATGTCTTATAAGCAACAGAGACTGAACCTACTGTAACTTAAACAAAAAGGAAGCAAGGTGCTAGTTATATCAGGTTCTAGCTCCTGACAACTGCATCAAAAACCTTCCATTACTGGCACAGGTATCCCCATGCAAAGGAAAGAAAGAAAGCTTCCAGGCTGCTTTCTCCCACAGTTACTGCACGTTGCATCAGTATCAGTATCTCCCCGAAGGGACCTTCCTATGCTGCCAAAGCCCTGAGGTCTGATCCGGGGGATTTTCCAAGGGTGCTGTGCTATGTCTACTTTCAAAAAATCAAAGCTGACTCACAGTCTGGAGAAGGGTGGAGGTGCTGCAGGTCACGACTGTTGTGAACCAGCAGAGATTTGCTAAAACCCTGGGCTGGAATGGTAGGAAACAGCTTTATTCAAAACAGAGGGGCATTAGCGTAGCTGTACTGCCCCTATCATCCCCCCCCCCCACACACACACAACTGAAAGAGCAGAGTATGCTGTGAGCCAGTGCGGAGAGATGCAATTTCCAGTGCATCTATGTGGCAGCAGCTTGTGTGGTGCCTAATCTACATATTCCAGCCTCTCCTTGTGCCCTCAGCCTCTAACTTCCAAGTACATTAGAAAGCACCCAAAGTATTTCAGGAAAGAGAAAGGACAGAGGACGCACAATTCTGAACCGCAGGGGCTGTCAGCACAGGAAAAGAAGCAGGAGGCAATAGTGAACAGCCTTAAATAAGGCCATGCAACAGGTAACTGGGGTCATGAAATGACCTATGATCTGGCAGGCACTGAGGCCTGCCAGAGAGTGTTCTTCATGCAGTGCTGCGAGGGAGCAGAGGCTACTCATAGGTTCTCCCCCAGAGAGAAGGATGTGCTACCTCCATACGAAGGAACAGAGAGGGGCAAGGGACTTCAGTGACTGTTACACTGGGTTGGCTCATTTTTATTTAACTGGGATTTTAAGTAATAATTAGCATGTTTATGTTGCTTTAGAACTTCAAAGTCTGGTGAGAATGCTAACTAATTTACAGTCAAGGCTGAAAAAAGGCAAGTAATCCACCTCCAGCCAGGCCCAGCCTAGCACTTGCAGCCCAAATGTTCAGCAAGGACCAGTATGAGGGCTTGGCTACATTAGAAATTTCAAAGCGCTGCCTCAGCAGCGCTGTGGGAGCGCTGCCACGGCAGCGCTTTGAAGTGTGAGTGTAGTCAGAGCTCCAGCACTGGGAGAGAGCTCTCCCAGCGCTGCTTGTAAACCACATCCCTTACGGGTATAGAGTGCAGCGCTGGGAGCCCTGATTACACTGACACTTTACAGCGCTGCATCTTGCAGCGCTCAGGGGGGTGTTTTTTCACACCTCTGAGCGCGAAAGTTGCAGCGCTGTAAAGTGCCAATGTAGCCAAACCCTGAGTCTGGTTTCTATTTCCCCGCACCCCCCATCAATTCCAATGAATGTGTCACCACAACACAGGTCACAGATACTATACTATAACATCAGTGAAGCAGTCAAGGAGCAAACTAATTAGTAAGGACAGCACTAGTCAGCTGTGATTGGAAAGGAAGTACTGAACGCAGGGCACTTTATATTCCATGTCTGGGTAAAACAGTTTTGCCATTTGAAGTTTTCCAGGGAATTACTCTCCACCACTTTAATCCCTGCATCTGCCCATTTAGCAAATTATGCCTTTCATCTGTCCTCTTTGGTATTTCTTCTCCTCATCTGTCTGTTCAGGTTGCTTAAGAGAGTCAAAATGGAAACTGGTAAGCATCCCAGAATGAGGAGGAAGAAGGAATCTAATGACAAACTCATGTTGACACATGAGCCACGATTACTGCTCTTACTCCTGACAGTTCATTCTATGTCCTTCCCATCAGCATTTAATAGTAATTTACAAATCAGGATGGGAGGAGGTGCGTTGGTGATGGAGAGTAGAAGGAGATGCTTTGTTTTCCCATAACGCATCATGACAGGTACTTGGCAAAATTCTCCATTGAATGTACAGAAAGAAAGACACACACACATGAATATAACCACAACCTAACAACCTTACTGGTATTGTTGACTTGCCACCAACTTCTAGGGCAGGGGTAGTCAATAGGTGGACTGTGGGCAAATCTGGACTGCCGGACACTTTTGAATGGACCCTGAAATCTTTGTATTTACTTATTTATCTTTATTATTATTTTGACCAAGAAATTTGGTCCTTGACAAAAAATAATTGACTACCCTTGTACTAGGGTATATCTACACTGCAATCAGAGGAGTGGCTGCAGCACCTGTAGACATACCTGAGCTTGCTTTGATCTAGCTAGCTTGAACAATAACAGTGAAGCTGCGCAGCATGGATTACGTAGCAGCGGCGTGATTACATAACAGTGTCCCCAGTGGGCTTGTACAGTCCTGCTGCCCCCCATGCTGCCATGGTTTCACTACTATTGTTATTCAAAGCTAGCTCAGGTGACTGCAGCACCCTTAGACAGACAACTCTAACTGCAGTGTAATCATACCCTAGTTACTCTCCTGCCTCTTCTGGTGATTTGTCCTGTTGGGTATCTTGGATAAAAGAGTTGGAACTGGTAAACTTCCAGCAATGCCCAACACTAGATTCCCATGCTCAGAACACACACAATCATTTTACCTTTCAGAGTGCAAGTCCCCCGTCACGGGAAGATTCAGGACTCAGAGTATGGCTACAATCGAAACTTCAAAGCGCTGCCGTGGGAGGGCTGCCACGGCAGTGCTTTGAAGTGTGAGTGTGGTCGCAGCGCCAGCGCTGGGAGACCAGCGCTGCGTGTACTCCACCTCCTCATGGAGATTAGCTTGCAGAGCTGGGAGCCGTGCTCCCAGCGCTGCGGCACTGTTTACACTGGCGCTTTGCAGCGCTGTATCTTGCAGCGCTCAGGGGGGTGTTTTTTTCACACCCCTGAGCGAGAAAGTTGCAGCGCTGTAAAGCGTCAGTGTAGCCAAGGCCTCAGCTACTAACATTGTCTATGTCCCAGGCACCATTGTGATTTTTTGTGGTTATAGTGTATGGCTGTCCTCAGTCAAGGCTCCTGGAGTTTATGCCCTAATAAAATAGATTTGCTTATTGTGTCCACTTCTGTGGATAGCCTGAAAAATGGTATGAGGCCCAAAGCCATGAATGAGCCACTAATTACTAATCAACAGATGCAGTCCTCATAAAATCTTTGGTCTGGTTCCTTTTGGACCTGGAGAAGAGGTGCTACCATAATGACTGGGTTAGTGGCAGGAAGACTGTATAAATGGAAATAATTGCAACAAACCAGCAAAAGTGCTAACGACCACCTTCTGAGATCTGTCGAGGTTCGGTTTGCATATGTCCAAGTTCAGCTGGCTGTCCAGACAACCAGAACACAACCATAGGTACTGTTCACTCCTACCTAAGGGTTGATTTCTCCCACATTAGCCCATCTCTCTTGACACCAGGTCTGTAATTTAAGGGATTTTGCTCCATCAACGTCTGTCATGTCCACCTGTTAATCACAGTAGTATTGCTCATCTGGTCCATAAAGGTACTTCCCCCATTCCTCATCCTCCGTTGGTTTACTCTGCTAGTTCCAGAAGCAGATTGAAAATCCATTCCAGGAAGTCATCAAAATTCAGTCCACAATTTCACTTAGGGGTCCCCATTTGAAAAGCAAAACCATAGTTACTGATAGACCATGAAGCCCTCCTTGTCTGATGCAGTTTCTCTGGGAATGGCAAGAACCTGAACTGGATTTCATTAACCACTACGAGATCTGGATTTCTGTGCCCATCTGGAATGGAACCTGTGTGCCACCTTAAGGAGGAAACCTGCCCTCTCAGAGCAGAGTCTAGATATTGTGCTTGGGACATGCTGAGCTGGATTATTTCTATGACAGCAGACAAGAGCAATGGCTGTCATTTTCCAGTGGACATTAGCCATTAAGATTTAAATGCAAGACGATTTGCCAACCTGAATCTGCCTCATCAGAAACAAGCATCTCTGTGACAATGAAATAATGGGTGATTGGCAGTTCATGTAATCTAGCGTTAGTGTGTGACAGGAAGGGGGCCTGACATCTCTGAATTTCATCTCAGAGATTCTGCAGTGGAGAAACCAGCTGAGAAGGCAAGAAACCCAGCAATGCTAAACTGAGTCTAGAAAGTTAACTAATTGCCTACCGCAGCAGAGGGAGTAAATACATTGGCCTTTCACTTCTGAGGACCAGAGTTGAAATCTGGTTTAGTTCAGATAGGCTTTGGTCAACACACAGATCTCTGTACCTATTTGTCTGCGTTATACCACCACCTTACAGAATTTGCACACAACTCTGCTAAGGAAATCTGTGTCAAAGCTGTGTGCTCCCACTAATTGGGACAGGATAGCCAGAAACTATTGAGATGATTGCTCAGGGTAAGTCTGTACTGCAATAAAACACCCATGGCTAGTCCGCGTCAGTTGACTCAGGCTGATGAGGCTCAGGCTGCTTGGCTATAACATTGCAAGATGTTTGGACTCAGGATGGAGCCCAGGCTCTGGGACACCACATGTCTACACTGCAATTGTATAGCCCCAACCATAGCCCGTGCCAGCGCACCTGCGCCAGCTGTTGAGTATTTTACTGCAGAGTAGACATAGCCTCAGAAATTCTCCAACAGACACAGAGTAACCTCAATTATCTGACTAGAACTGGGGACATGAAGTTTATCTAGATAATTAAAGATTTGTCTAAATGGGTTTAGTGGAGCCAAGTGCCTACTGAGTTTAGAAAAACCCTGCAGAAGAAAGGCAGCTGAATCTACATATTCCTCAGAGAAAAGCCTTTTTGCTGTGGTGTTCACAAACTGCAGGTTTAAATGCTTAAGGACTTTAATGAACACAGTTTTCCATAGAATGATATCAAATCTTGGGGGTCAAATGTGACCTTCAGATAACAGACTGTCTAATCAAGGTTCAGATTATCGAGGCTCCATTGTACACAAAGCTTCCAGGTTTCTATGCTTCCTATCACCTTTGTAGTCCAAAACAAATACATACACAAAAAAAGCTAAATGCAGAGGAGCTAGACAGGAAGTGAAAATCTCTGTTACAGAGCACGAGATACACTGAGTGAGCTAAGTAAATCATGTAGGAGAGTTCATTCCTAGTACCCTAGGGGGAAGGAAAACTGAACAATTAAGATACAAGAGTAGAAGGATTTTTTATCACTATATTATCCTCCCCCAACCCCTCTCCACAGCTGTCATGGGGAACTCCATATCCAAGCGGATTCAGATCAACAGCTAATTTGATTGGCTTTAGAACCTGGCTCTGCTATCAGAACCAATGCTAAGACCAAGCTTCTGCCTTCAAAACTGGATTGCTCTTTGCTCTGGAGATGGGCAGGGAGTCTCTGGCCACTGCCCTTCTCTATTCAGTACCACAGGTGCACCAGAGGATATTGGCCTGGCCCTACACCTGTGAATCGTAAGAACTTAGAGAAAGGCATGTCAGGGCAGGCAAATTGCAACCAAGTTACAGCCATACAGTCACTCGGGTGGGGACAGGCAGGTGTCACCCAGAACAGCAGGGAGAGCTGAGCGAATGGCAGGAAAGGTGTTGCTTAGTGAGAAGTCAGGGAAGAACTGAACAGAACACATGGGTGCCCTTGAAGGCAGCAATGAAGACAGCATCTGTAAATCCTAAAGCCAACACCTTCAGAAGTGCCTAGTGATTCTGGGCATCTCAGGTTTTGGGGCCCTAACTTGACATGTTTTGAGCCTGATTCCCAGAGAGGTTAAGAACTCACAGCTCTCACTAACTTCAGTGGGAGATGGGCACGCTCAGCACTTCTGAGAACTGAAGTATCTCCAGCCCAGCACCCAAATGAGCAGTCTCTTCTCGAAGGTTCGACCAAAAAAATTCAGAGACAGGAAGTGTCCTGGTGACAGAATGCTCAGCCTTAATGAGGGTGGAGGACCAAATCCCGTACACAGCACGACTGCAACCCCCTGGGCTGACAAAGGAATGGCATAAATAGGCTCTCTTATGTGCTGCCCAGTGTAACCCTCCTTAGTCAAAAGGAGGGCGGTCATGATGTGCGTACTCCCAGGGTGGAACTGTAAGAAGTAATGAAAGGAGGGGAGGGAAGGAGACACTCACTCACTCATGCCCGTCACCCCAATCGGGGTATGGGCCGCCAACCACAGATCTCCAGAGTCAGGGTGTGTGGAATCCTCAGAGCCTTGGCAGAAGCACAGGAGGCCTCTGAAGAATGAAAAATACCTTCCCTCGCTATGATTTAGGTCCCCTTTAATATTAAATAGACAATAAATATTCTCTTCTTTGCTATGCTACTGCCAAGAGAGTGATCTCAGGCCTGTGAGATGCTGATTAACAGGACACTGAGGCAAATCTGCACAAATTACACAGGACAGGAAAGCACCAGCTCTCAGGAAAAGACGGGCTGGAATTGCTCAAGAAACGTAGGGAAGGAGGTTCCGTATTCTGAAACAAGTGGATATGTGTGCATGTTAAAAGTGAATAGGTACAAGTGAGCTACCTGTACGTGTGTGTGTGTGTGTGTGTGTGTGTGTGTGTGTGTGTGTGTGTGTGTGTGTGTGTGTGTGTGTGTGTGTGTGTGTGTGTATGCAAACTTCTGTACGGGGGGGAGCCACCAAAGAGTGGGTGTTCATACCTCCATGTGTGTACATACATACCTCTCTGTGTGCAGATGCACACAGTTGTGTGTGTGTCTGTGTGCATGCATGCAATCAAATACATGTGCCCACATGTGTTTAAAATAAAGGCCTGGAGGTGTAAAGAAACAGATCATATTCCAGGAAAATGCATTGCAGTGTGGATTCTGTCAGTCCACTGGGGCCCATTATACTAACAGTGTGTCCATTCAGCCTGATATATAAATTACTAATGTAAATTAATGGATAATTGAAGCCCTTTAGTCCTAAATATTTAAATTATTTAACAGGCAATTAAAGGAGGGAGAGGGAGGGGACAAAAGAGAGAAAGTAGAAAAGGCTAACAGGCACAAAAACCAGCTGACAATCATTTATTAAAGGGATACTGTCACCTTATGTTGCTTTCCCCAGTTTCAGCCAGAGCATCTTTTAAGCAACGTCCTGAAATATATATATGTATATATTTATTAATTGTTAAAAGGCTTTTTCCCTTTTTTGCTGATCTTTATAAGGGTGTTTTCAGCATGGAAAAAAATGACTAATTAGCTAGGTATACAGAGGAACAGTGAAACTGACTAAAAATTATTACAAGTAGTCCCTAAGATTACTATAACTGAAAGCAATTAGCCAACATTTATAGTAACCTTAGGGACTACTTGCAATCATTGTAGGTACAATATTTTCAGACAGAAATATGATTTTTTTTCAAGTTGATGGTGCCTCCTTTAATATTTCCATCTCTCTCTCATTCAGCTTCCTATTTATTCCCATAAATGATAAATCAAAATACTTGGGCCACAGATCCTATTTAAAATGGTCTAAAGTGCTATTCTTCTCACTCACTCTCTCTCCAGGGCTGTCTTATTTCTCCATCTCTCAGTGCTCAATCTAAATATATTGCATATGGTAAGGGTTGCAAGCACAATTAATTATCCTATTTACCTATCTGTCTTTGATGTCACTGAAGCATTTCAGGTAAAAGGGTTCTGTGCTCAACATCGTATATACTTATTCATAATTGCACACGCACAAAATATGCCGTATAACAAGAACACCAAAATATGCTCCTAATGCATTTTGCTAGAACTTTCCTTACCCACAGGGAAGGAGAATCCTATCCAGATGTATTATAGGTGTGTGTTTAATAGCCCACAGTTCCTACATGACAGCCAGAATCAGGTTATCTAAGTGTTCAACCTATATAGGAAACGTGCTTCATTCCCAACCACCTCAAGACATTCCCACTATTTCTCTGATGGCTGGAAGAGATAACAGAAAATGCCCAGTGGCCGACTGAGAAAAGGTATCATATGGGAAAAAACCTTTAACGAAAGAAGTGTGTAGGGTGTTGAGGGGCAGGGGAGAGGTGAAATGCCCCAAGACAATAGTGAATAGATTTCAAATTATATCCTGAATGTGTCCCTTGCATGAGAACAGGGTTATAAAAGCCTTTTTTGATTTTGTTTGTAGTCCAAAACAAATACATGCACAAAAAACACTAAATGCGGAGGAGCGAGACAGGAAGTGAAAAACATCTGGGAAACATCTGGCCGTTGTTATGTTGCAAGCCTACAGTGGCTGGATTCTCGGGATACCTGGTGCCATGTCTTAGAAATAATGACAGACTAAATAGGTCTGTTGCCTCTTGTCCCTTCTTCCCTAAACTCGCACCCCTGCCCTTTTGATTCTGAAGGGCACTACATGTATGGGGCTCTCGCTGTGGACAGGGTCTGGTTCAATCCATCTCATCGGATACATAATGCAGCAATTCCTAAACATCTCAGGACTAGATCAGGTCTCTCCTTCTCTCTGCAGCCTGCACCCTCCCCCCTCAATCCCTCTCTTTGCTTAGTTAAATGGGTAAGTCCACTGTACTATAAATACACCCACACCTGGCATAAACATTTACATACACACACACACACACACACCAGGACAGAGAGAGCTGTGTAGCAGTGACATCTCTTTTTGTAGCATCTGTATTGCCAAACCAGTCAGTGACAACAGATCCGAGTATAAAATAACTTATCCCGATTACAGCCCACAGGAGAGTGAGATGAAGGGTTTATGGTATATCTCCGGCAGCCAGACTGACCCTATGGAATAATGGAAGGTGTACAGTGTATTTCAAACAATTGCAACAGCTTTGCTATGGCCCAGCAGAGACAGCAAGGGGACTAATGACACACTGCATTGGCAGCAGCTGTGACAGCCCTGCTATAGCACGGTACTGAGATGGAGGGATCAGGGACACATCACACGCTAACCAGGAAAGCTCTGCTACAGCCTCTGGAGACAGAAGGAGGGGAAAATGGTCCACTCTGGTTTACCAAACCCTATTGCTATGGGCTAATCCTTGATGAGCAACACAGTAGGACCAGCACATTCAGCTTTTCCACTTTCTCAACACTTCCTGAGGTGAGGCACACAAGGTTCAGAGCTCAAAGGCAAGCGGAGGAGGGTGGGGGAAATCAGTTTCCCCCAGTAGTACAGCACCTCTGAATCTCTGAGCTTCCTGGAGCTCTCTCCTCCTCCAAGGACATATGCCATCCCCAGCAAACTGACATTTGGGAGCTCCACACGTTGCCCTGATATTCAAATCACCTTTCACTGCCCCTGCTTCCTTCTATGGAGGATTGAAAGGATCCTGCCCAGAAGGTATGGGGGCTGTGGGTATTTTCTTTCTTAATCTCAATGCCCATTTTACGTAACTTTAGACACATGATCAGTGAAGCTGCTTTGGAAGGTGTTTAGAGCAAGTCATGGTTCTCACATTTGCTGTTAGCATCTGTGCTTTCTAAGCAGGGAGAGGAGGTTCCAACTCATTCTGTGAAAAGTCCCAGGATTAGTGGTTTGTATTTTCTAACAGTGAGGATTAAAGACAGCTCCCTGATTTTACAGCCAAAGCTTTGCTGGACCAAACAGGTGTCAAAGTGATAGACACACCCCCGGGTTGGTGTCCTGTTGTTCGTTTGTTAATGCCGTACATATATATGCCGGCAGTGCTAGTTTGAGTTTCTGTGTGCGCAACGCTCAGCACGTCAGTATCACATGCAAACTCTCGGGAGCTACAATACAAGTGAGGTCAATCCTATACCATTCAGGACTGAGGCTCCTCAGAGTACTACAGTTGACACCCCATATGGTGACTGAGTTGCACGCCATCCTCTGGATGACAGATTAAACCAAGGTCCCTTCAGATGAGCTCTCAGATGGTTGCTGTGAGGTGCAGAGCGATAACCCCAGAGTCCCATCCAATATTCCTTCTCTTAATGAACCACCTTCTAGAGTTCAAGGCTGTACACAAAAACTATTGTCAAGAGCATAATCGTTGCACCATTGGCCCACCATCATTGTATTAACCTCCCCAGATCTAACTCATTGCTCTGTAAAGCACTTTGGTATCCCACAAGTACAGCAGGTGCTACAAAGAAGGAAACAACATTGTATTTGCTTGAGTCACTACAAGCAGGGTTGACAGCTTGCCTGTACTAGAGTGGCTCTCTCCCATCCACCCTCTGAAACACTCTAGTTTGGAGGGCAGGCAGGACCTAGGCTCTGCCTCAAGAGAACCAGGAGAGAAAGTGAAGGGAAAGATTAGAGCTGAGAGGAGGAGGAGGAAGGAGAGAAAAAACCCTGAAGGTAAAAACAGGGAGGGGAGGGGGGGGAAATCACAAAAAAGAGAAGAGTTGTTTTGGGAGGAAACCGAACGGAAACACTTAAAGGTAAGAATTATGGATTAGTGTTGGGGGGAGGGAACACACCCAGGGGCAATGTAAGTTATTTATTTATTTATTTAACATAGAATGTTTACTTTACACCAGATTTTGAACCCAGGATTTAAATGGTGGTTGGGCTGTGGCTGGGAACCCTCCTCACCAAAAAAAGCTCCCCAAAACAGCCTTTAGCTATACAGAGGCACAACTCCCTCTCTACTAGTAATATTCAAAGAACAAGAGTACTTGTGGCACCTTAGAGACTAACCTCTATGTATAAATATCTCCTGTCTGTGTGTTCCATTCTATGTATCTGAAGAAGTGAGCTGTAGCTCCCAAAAGCTCATGCTGAAATAAATTTGTTGGTCTCTAAGGTGCCACAAGTACTCTTGTTCTTCTTGCGGATACAGACTAACACAGCTGCTACTCTGAAACTAGTAATATTAAAGTAGCACCTACAGGTCCCTTCCCAGATTACAGCTCCATTGTGTCAGGCACTGTCACAGGCCTCTGCCCCCAAAACATTTCAGTCTAAACAGACAAGCCAGACCAAGGGTGGGAAGGAAAAGTGTGGCCCAGGGAGGTGAAGTGATTTGCCCAAGGTCACCCAGCAGGTCCAAGGGCAGAGCAGGAAACACAGGGACATAGCTATTGCTGTACTGGATCAGCATCCAATCCCTTTCTGAATCTTTTTGAATTGTGCTATGTTAGTAAATCCAGGCCTTATGGCATCCAGTATAATGCCCATTCCACTGGGTTATGCGCTTCCCCTCTCCCCACCCCCTTCCCAGACCCAATAACCCTTTCATGCTATTAAAATCACATTTTCTTTTTCAGAGAAATCTGACAAGTCAAATTCAACCCTGGCACCAGGAGGTAAAACAGCACTGAAGAAGTTACATGTGCTTGACACCACAGCTACATTTGGCTAGACAACCAGGCTGACTGTCTCTTGAAGGCATTTGAACACATACAGCAGGAGGGCAAATAGACTATTTCAATTAAGAAAAAGAGCAGAAAGTGTTGGATTCTGGCAGGCTGTTTGGAATGGCTCTATTTCAGCAGTAAACAGTTAAGAATCCTTCATCACCCTCAACACATATGCAACTCATGCATCCCCTGACCAATGCAAAATCCCAGCCCCCACCCCCCTCCGAAATCCACACTGAGGCAAGTACAACATCTAGAAGGGCAGGATCCAGAGTCACTTCAAATGGGGATGAATTCACAGAGCCCCCAACAATCAGGACCAGATGGTGAGATAAACTGACTACCAAGAAAAGGCTTGTGGTGAGATTTCTTCACACAGCCACTCTTTACTCAGCAGTGCTGTCCTAGGGAGTCTCTCAAGAACTATCCAGGCCATGCTAGAGCACCACCTGGGGGCACAGAAAAGGGGAACAGGGACCCCCCCACACACACACATACTTTCCATCTTCTTTGAAATGCTGCGAGGTCACAGAAGGACAGACAGTGTGATGGGAAGCACCTTTCCTACACTGCTCAGCTTAATTCGGAAGCTTGTTTATGACAACTGGAAGTCAGAATATAGTTTGCCAGGATGTGCTCCAGGCCTGTAGCCCAGTAGTGGGAACACAGACTGGCTGCTGCCTTTGGGTTCCACAGCCTGGAGATAATTCTGTACAACCTCACCCAGAAACTTGCCACCTTTGCAAAAACTGGTTTCATTTCCATGTCTAATATGAGCCCCTTGGTGGCCAGACTGGATCCTACATCAATGGCCGCCAGACCTCCTGATAATTTAGCATCAAGGCTGCATTTCAATTAAAAGCACAGAGCAGTGGATTAAAGATAGAGGCTTCCCCACAACTAAGCTCCTAGTTAAATAACCTGCCCCCCCTACCTATGGGAAGCCACATGCAGTCTGGGGTTCATTGGATTCAACGGGGAGCATGACTTAAGGCAAGTAACAGCATCTTTATCAGCTGTTCCTGCCTGTCCTTTAGCACAATTTGCAATGTCAGACAAAGCAGTTTTCCTTTTCCTCACTCCTTCATGGACTCACAGTCTTACATGACAACATAGAAGCCACTAATAAAGTGTTAGTCACAGCTTGAGACAGTGTCTGATGTAATGGAGTCATGTTGATGATAAATTCGTAAAGCTGAGGGTTTCAAAGAGCCTATGGGAGTTAGGTGCCCAGTTCCCACTGAATTTCGATGGGAACAGGACGTCTAACTTCCTCAGCCTCCTTTGAAAATCCCAGCTAAATAGGTTTGAAAAAAAGTGAAAAGCAAAGCTGACTACAGAAAACAATGCAACAGTAGTGACACATGCTGTTTCTTTTAACTCTATTGTACAAAGCTTTTAAATTTATCAGGGCTCACGACTCTTTCAATACACAATGAAATAGTCTGCAAGGGAAGTGGTGGAAGCCCATGGGACATTTAAAACAAAAACTGGACAAAGGAATAGAAACAATCCTAGAGCAGGGCCTAGATGATCTAATAGGTTTTTTCCACCTCTAATTTCTCACTCCTTTCCTTCTTCTCCTGTTTTAACATGGCTTTGTAATTGCTGATAAGCACAGTCACTTGAGTGAGAGGAGTTTACTTTTTCAGTATGTGGCCTGTAACCAATCACCGAGGAGTTTGCAACCAGGGAAGAAAATCAGGGGCACAAGTGACAAAAACTATTGCATGGATGGAGTTCTTATTTGTAGTCTTAATGGACAGATTGTCTGCCAGACACTTCTGCTCCTAGTTCCAACTGTGTTGACTGTCTCCCCCTCTCATTCATAATTGCATTTCATCCCTGAGCCAAAAACAACTGCTTACATGGGAAAGTAACATTAGGAAAGTATTTATGTATTTTTAGAGATCGATAAGAGTTTTTGGAAAAAAAGAATGAAGAAATTACTGTGTTTATATTCCATTTACTCTCTCTCTCCCCTCTGTTTGTTCTGGTCCTCTTTCGCCCTTTGCCCCAGCACATGCGTTTCTGCTGCCTTGTCCCACTTCTCATCTCAACTGCTCCTCTCTCCTCCATCATCATGGCACATCCTTCAAGGTTCAAGGACATCAATCTACAGTATATCTGTCTATTAATAAAAACAAGCCTTTCTGCCTAAAGCAGCATGCTGGGATAGCAACAGGTGAACGTGTTAACTAGCTAGGACTCAGTTGAACATGAAAACTGCTAGCTTGAGACCAGAGTTAGGGTTGAGAGTCTGGTGGGAATAGGAGCTGGAAGCAGCCTCATAAGCAAAGGCAGTGAAAGTAAAGCCTAATGATTTGTTTTGACTGAGTTAAGGGATGCAACCGTACAAGCTTGAGATGCCTAGCTGAGAGAGAAGGGAGGACAGGTGTCAGTGCTGTATTCTTAGAACCCACAGACAGACAGCATTAAGAAAAGAAAATGACTGTCTCATTGTGGGAGGGGGAGTTTGCTGAGGCAGCACACTTGAACAAGAGCTACCAGGAAACTGCTTCTTGCATAATCGAGTCCTCTGCAACGTCCCTCCTTTATTTCTCATGCTACAGGTTTATTGTGTAGATATAGCCAGCCAAGAGAGAGAGGGGGAGAGCGGGAGAGAGGGAAAGGAAGAAGAAAAAGAAATGAGGGGGAAGGTCCTTGAGCCCAGCTCCATAGCCCAAACCCTGCGAGCCCAAGTCAGCTGACACAGGCCAGCACGGATGTTTAACTGCAGCAGCGTAGACATACCCTCACACTGTGAGGCAGCAGGAGGCTTCCCATGCAACTAGCGCTGTTGCACAGACTAACTGGCAGGTCAAGCTGCAGCTCCAGAGGGGGCAACAAAATACCTGTGCCTGGTGGGCATATGACCCAGGCCCTGACCAGTTTGGCAGAAGATGGTGGAAATCTTGCAAGAACAGTTGACTTCATGAGATTTTCTCCATTCAGAATGGAAACAACTTGTGAGACCAACTGATCTAAAAGAGATTTCCACCATTTGGGGTCAAAAATCTCTTGAGCACAATTCAACCTTGAAGTCTGGGCTAAATCTAGGGCCAGATTCTGCCACTCTTACTAATGCTGGGTAGCATCTTACTCCAGTAGTGGTGTCAATGGAGATACCTGTAAAGCAAGGTGCCACTCACTATGGCCCCGTTAATAGTGGGGTGCTGAAACCCAATCCCCTTAGCCTGTCTGTCTGTCCCCCACTCCAAGCTGAGGCCGGGAGCAGGGCTGTGTCTCCAGGAGAGGGGGACTCAGATAGAGGTAAGGGGGCAGAGGACAGGGTGGCCACAGGATCGGCAGTGAAGTCCTGGGCACAGGGCCAGAAGCATGCGTGTGGGGCCAGGCACAGGACCGGCAGCCAGGACCCCACACGTAGGGCCAGGAGTAGAGCCTCGCGTAAAACCTGAGGGTGCTGCAACACCTCCCGTGCCTATGCCTCTCCATTAAGACATGGATTCCACCTGACAGCCCTGGCCTTTTGCTTCAAAACTTCCTTGATGCTAGTAACTTCCACCAGTAGAGGGGCACTGGGAGATCCTGAGATGGTATCACATCTTGGCTTTCCCACACATTAGTAAGTGGGACTTTGTTATTAGCCACACACACTCTCTCAGTCCTACAGTGCCCTCTGTCACAAGCTCTTCCTTCTCATTGGTTTTATCATGTCATTTATTTATTTGAATTGTCTCTAATTCCCGCCTCAGCAAGCAATAAGCAGCAGTGTTAAGTTATTTGTAATTAACTTAATGATGTGGTACAGTGCCAGAATTCTGTGCCCTTGCTTTGCCTCTCCCCACCCCACACACACACACACAGGAAAGCAAATGAAGGCTGCCTGTTGTAATTACCTGCAAGGCCGTAAATGCAAACAGGCTCAGAAATCAGGTTCCCATTAACATTCCATTTTCCTCTCCTCTCCCTTTCCTACCTCTACTCCTCTATCCCTCCCCCCTCCACACACACACACACACACACACACACACACTCTTCCCAACTCACTATAATTACAAAAAGCTAATTTAATTTCAGATTTTATTATCCTTAACCTAACACAAGGATTAAAAACTTTATTAAGAAAGTCATCACTGTGCAGTCTGAGGAGATGGCAGCCACAGAAAATTCTGAAGCAGCCCTGAAAAGAGCAGCTGTGGACAGAAGACGCTTTAAAAATGCATGCTCTATGAATGCATAAGGTACACAGGCAGCCCTTACGTGCAGGGCCCACTACATGTGTTTCTTTAGCAGAAACAAACAGGAGTGAGAACTGTGAGTCCTGAGAGAACATTTATCCCAAAGTGAGACAACTCAGTATTGCTCAGCACTCTGCCTGGTTCTGGCTTGATACTAGCACAGGGAGTGCCTTGCATCGCTCAGCAGCAATTCCTCAGGGCAATAAGGATGCAGCACTGAAGAGAGACCCATCCAGCCAGTGAAACCCAGCTTGTAGGCAGATGAAAGAGTTTCACTTTCATTTCAAGTCTCACCCTGCGAGGAGGCAAGCTTTCACTTCATGCTGGTGTCTGCATTTGGAGGGTGCTGTCCCAGTGCCTGAAGATGTGCAAGCCCCAGAGGACAAGCGCAAAGAGGGGCCAGTCATACCTGTGGTATGGGGAAGTAAGCTGGGGGGAATGACAGAAGCACTCCTTAGAATTCATACCTGGAGATGGGTGGGGGGAGGGAGGTAACCGTCCTCTGTCTCCTCAGAGAATTGGGGGCTGGGGATGTGAATTCAGGACCCATGTGAATGGGATCTGAGTCCTCCTCTCTCACTTACTACAGGCTCAAACCAAGCATCTTGCCTTCTTCAGGAGACAGGGGGTACCTAAGCCCTCAGCTGAGAGGAGTGAGAGGCGCTGCTAAAAGAAATATTTACAGCCTTCCAAGAAAGAGCCCACTGACAGCTTAATGACCTTTTTGTTTTCCAAACAGTGGTTTTATATTTATGACCTGAAAGGGAAAGATGCAAGGAGGCAGACAATCACAAGGCTATCAGGCCTTCTGTTTCTGACCTACTGCCATCCCGTCCTCTTCCAAGCAGCTCCGGGAAGCCATAAAAAATGATTTTATTTCAACTTTTTTTTTTCCAAAAATTTTTTTTTCCTGGTGGCCATTTCTGTATAATGTTTGCCCCAAGGAAATGCATCAAACATTAATGCTGAGAAGTTTCAAAGAAACCACATTGGAAACGAGAGCATGTGTGCATTCCAGACCCTCCCCACTGCATACTGGAGGAGATCTCCCTTTCATTGTATCTCAGAGTCCTTATTTTATGGCTGATTGGCTAAAAAAGAGTGGGTTGGGAGGAGGGTTACTGATGACTGAGGCTAACATGAAGGCTCTGATGCTGGGTTTGGTGCTACAAAGGAAGATAACCTCTTTTAAAAACTACAAACAAAATCAATAGAGTTATTTTTGGTCTCAAGCATGCAACAAAATTGCATGTGGGTTCTCACAATAGCCAGCCGCCTCTTTATACTGCCAGACAGGAGACCTTGGAAAAAGTGCTCTGACCCTCACTCCAGTCCTCTCACATTTTCAAAAGAGCTCAGCTCCCAATTAGGTACCAAATTACTTGATCAGATTTTCCTAAGTGTTCTGCTCTCAACAGGTCACGATGGGAGCTGAGTATCTGGAAATGTGGCCTTTAGCATGGAAGTGTAGGTATACGGGAGTGTATGTGTATCCCAGAATACAGTATTACCCTCAGAGAGTCTTCCCCAGGGAATAGGTGGGATGCTCCCTCTTATCTTCACCGAAGCACTGTGTTCCCAATACCACATGAACATGGCAAGCAATATGTGTAGGAAGCACTGCTTTGTCATAACAATAGTGTAACTACAGTGATTTATGTAAAAAATATATCGAGAGCACATCGGTATTTTGTGAAGTACCCAAAGATGTTCTTGAATAAAGCAGTGCAGCAGGTTAAGAGACAGCTTCAGATTTTTTCTCATTAAGTGTTGTGGAGATAAATATTTATTGACATAAAATATCTAATATTAACCAGTATTAAAGGAATGCCTATGGAAGACTCGGCGTTGCTCTGTGGCAGAGGAGGGCATAGAAATTGTTTCATGGAAGCTGCCATCTCCCATGGAAACAGATTAACTAGGATGACAGAACCTTCTTTTTAGCTTAGTTTATGCCACAGACAGATGGGTCCAGGAGCTGGGGGTCTCTGTCTGACACCTATTAGCTCCTCAGAGAACCAGTGTCTCTGTAAAGAGCTTCCCTCCTTATCTGTGGACAAACACACTACTGCCAAACCCAAGCATTCAAAAATAAGACTGGCTTACCTGTAATGAATAGGGCCCAACCAAATTCACTGCCATGAGAAATGTGTCACGGACCGCGAAATCTGGTCTCTTCCCCTGAAATCTAGTCCTTCGTGTGCTTTTACCCTACACTATACAGATTTCACAGGGGAAGCCAGCATTTCTCAAATTGGGACCCAAAAGGGAGTTGCAGGGGGGTCACGGTACTGCCACCCTTGCTCCTGTGTTGCCTTCAGAGCTGGGTGGCCAGAGAGCAGTGGCTGGTGGCCAGGTGCCCAGCTCTGAAGGCAGCACCCCACCAGCACAGATGTATGCCACTTCCATGCCACTCTTACTTCTGCATTGCTGCCTTCAGAGCTGGGTGGCTGGAGAGTGGAGGCTGCTGATTGAGGGCCCATGTCTACAGGCAGCAGTGAAGAAGTAGCGGTGGCAGTACCATACCAGACTGTGGAGCTGCCTTCAGCACTGGGCTCCCAGCCAGCAGCCACTGCTCTCCACCTGCCCAGCTCTGAAGACAACACCACTGCCAGCAACAGCACAGAAGTAAGGATAGCAGTAATGCAACCCCCTCACCAATAACCTTGCAGTGCCCCACTCACCACCACACACAACTCCTTTTTGCGTCAGGATCCCTACAATTACAACACTGTGAAATTTCAGACTTAAATAGCTGAAATCATGAAATTTATGATATTTTTAAATTGCATGACCGTAAAATTGATCAAATTGGACCACAGATTTAGTAGGGCCCTACTAATGAGGGTTGTTTTGTTTTTGTTTTTTTGCAAAGAATACATTTTGGGTTCCCTTTATTTGTTTTCTGGCATTTGAACCTCTAAGGATCACATTTTCAAGCTCTTCTTCAGAATAATGAGAGCTTGAAACTTACTTTTCTTAAATGAAAGCTGAGATCACCTGACTCCTGGAGCTAGGGCTTTAAGGAAAACACCACATATTGCAAGACTCATGATTACAGAGTATCAGGGTTGGAAGGGACCTTGGGAGGTCATCTAGTCCAACACCCTCCTCAAAGCAGGACCAATCCCCAGACAGATTTTTTGCCCCAGATCCCTAAGTGGCCCCCTCAAGGACTGAACTCACAACCTTGGGTTTAGCAGGCCAATGCTCAAACCATTGAGCTATCCCTCCCCCACAGCATGAATTAATGAGAGTTGTAGACAAGACTCAGACACACATACACAAAGGGATCCAAACTGAATTTTCTTCCTCCTCCCACAGCAGGAATGGGGAGCACTGTTCACTCCCTGAATGGGGGAGCACCTCACCACACTCCAGCAACCTCATGAGGCTGATGTCAGAAAGAGAGTTCAGTCTCCAGATGGAGCAGCACCCCCCTTGCAGAGAATGTATATAAAGAAGTAAGAGACTTGGAGGTGAGGAGAATTTCTGGGAGTTCAGAGAGGGGTATGGAGAATACCACTGAGAGGAAAAATAATATAAACAAACACTGGAACGTTATACTAGTTACAAATTCTATTAGAGTGGAAGAAAATAACTCTTTGGCTTCTTCCCAGAGCTCAGATCTTACCACAGTTGTGAAAGAACTGTGAGCTGAAAAAGTGTTCCAGTTATCAGCATGCAAATGAGCAGAGCAAGCTTCTTCCTTTGCTGCTGAATTCCCTAGCAGAGCAGAGAGAGAGGACACCTGGATTTTAAACAGAGTAGTAGAAATATCAGGTCAGATGCCCAAACGTGATAGGTATTTTTGCCCAGCTAAGGGCTCATCCATCTGGTACAGCAATCTGTCCTATAGCTGGTGAAACCCAGACTCTAAGGTCTGAAGCAGGAAACATACAGAATGCTGACAGTCTACAATGCCAGGGAGCTGCATTACAACATACCCATAACTCAGGCCAATGTGTGAGGGTCTTGTGGCTTCATACGGTTAGCATGCAATGGCATTGCATGCTGACCCTAAGATGCAGTCTTGTACCACCGCACTTCAGTGTCACCAGGCCCAGAATAAAAACAGGGCACTTTAAACTGTCCTGCAAGGTAGGTGACAGAAATTTATGGTCAGGGTAAAGAGGATAGGAAGCAGGCAAAACAAAACACTAGATAGTTTGCTGTTTTCTTCTGGAGAGGGATGAGAGAAACACTAAAGCTCCAAACGGCTTGCATCTCCCTTGGTTTGGCTTCAAGAAAACATAATTTTGCAAGATGCCAACCCTCAGACTGTAGGTTTCACTGCATCTCCTCTGTTCTTTCTGGATCCAAGTGGTGATGATTAACTAATGCAATGACCACAGACAGACTCTCTCTTCTCTGCTTCCCACTACTATTACGGGCCATCCCATTCCTCCCTTTTTCTTTCCCAAGTTGCATGCCAGGAGGAATACACTCACCCTCCAGCCCTGGGTTTGCCTGCTCTCAACCTGGTAGGTAGGGATCAAACCCCTTTGCCAAATGCGGAGAATTCTAACAGCTGCCTTTCATTAAGGCTTTGGTTTCCTCACTTCCATCTGTGGAAGGAGTAGCTCAGCAGGGAGAGCTGGACAGCATAGCTTTCCTTCACTTTGATTTCATCTCATTATTCATTTGGCTTAGTGGTGATGACTGTCAGCCTTTTCGCTCCCAAAATCACATTTGGCCACCTGGTATCTCATGGCCATCCCTGTCCTTTTGCTAGCAGGAAATAGCTCCAGTCAAGCTCTTCCTCCTGGATTCATTTTATTTTTTGGTTTTCCTCCCATTGCCTCGAACAAAACCAGTCAGCAAAAACACCCTTTTTACCAGGGCTAACAATTTCCTCAGCACAATGGTGGCATTAAGCAATAGCCAAGTGGGGTTTTGTTTTGCTGGAGTGAACAGAGCAGACAGGCTGGGGGACGGAGACTACTGCTGTGGTCTGAAGAATGCCTTCTCTTCTCTCTATCTGTTGCCTGGGGCTCTCATACCAGGGTGTCTGCAGATAATCAGGGAGCAGATTTGAAACCCAGGCGCCAGACAGGATCCTTATCTCCTTGTAAAGAGGAATGTTGGATCAGAGAAACTAGTACAACATTTTCAGAGAGGGGGGAAAACACACACACACACACACACACACACACACTCACACACAGGAGGGGGGAGGAAGAGAGCTGCCTTTCAGTAGAAGAAGGCAAGAGGCTCCAGGCTTTTATACATGGGAAAGTTTACTGGCATAACTATAGCTGTGTAATTATACCAGCATAAAATCCCTCCCCCACCCCGTTTCCAATTTAGCTGTGTAGTGCTTCTAAAGCTGAATAAGCTAGAAGGAGGCACTCTTGATTCTGGAATAAGGTGTCCACAGAAGGAGTTTTACCAGTATAACAACTATAGAAGTATAATTATACTGGTATAATTATTCTGCTACATTTTCCTATGTAGTCAAGCCCTCAGTCGCTGGAGCTGGCCAGCGCACAAGAGGAAGGAAATGTGGGGATACCAGCCCAGTGCCTAGTGTACCAGCATGACGGAAAAGTTTAATTCTTTGGGAAAAGAAGGAGCAACATCTGGCTCCTTTTTTTTCATTGGTAGCATTTAGCTAGAAAGCGTGGGGTGACAGTTTAGGGCACACAGATTTCCAAACTCAGACTTCAGACTAGCGTTTTCCTCAGCTCCTCCCCAAAAAAATGTGCTCTGAGGAAGCATGGGGGAGTGGCACTTAGACTTAGCAGCATGCTATATTTCTTGCTTACTTTATAAAGGCTTGGTTTAACACCCAGGGAATAAAAAGAGTTCAAAGAAGGTAGGGTTATTGGAGTCATCATGGCAGCAGACACCACTGAACAGAGGTTAACTCCTTCACCACTGGACGGAGGGTGTATTGACCCTATAGAAAGCTTTTAGTAGAAGAACAGCCATTAACATATCCTGGATGCATCTGGCAGCACTGAGGAGCTTGTGCTGCACATGGATCCCAAGCCGGACAATCTGTGTTGCTCCAGTGGCTCAAAGGGGCCATAATATCTGACAACCAAGTTTACCCCTTGGGTAGGGAAAATGTAGGGGTCCAAGCCTGGGGAGACAGGGCATGGGCAAGTGCCACTGTGCTCCAGCTGCTCCTGACTGACAGAACATCCCTAGAAGCTACTGACATCTGGCACAAGCTCGAGCTGCCTCAAAGCTGATCTAATGTATGCTAGGAACTGGACGGACGTAAAGCCCGCCTATACAACACAGTGCATACAGTGCAGTGGTGAAATAAAGCTTGCACCTCTTTGTTCCTTTAATGAGCGTAGTTCAGCCAGGAGTCCTGAATATTGAGAAAATCCATCCCTCATTATACAAATGCCTGTGTGTGTGCACACACAGGTTCTCTCCAGGATAGTAACTCTCCTCCTGAAATCCTGTACGATACCATTTATCCCTCTTTCTCCCCAAACACCCTAAAAATGGAGAGAGTTCAGAAGTGTTCCAGCTAGGGGCTGGCTGCCTCTCAGCCACCTCTGAGCCTCAGCTGTGGTCACCCTCTAACATACTAAATAAATAGAATGAATATTATTTTGAAACAGCATCACTCATATAGACTCCTACAAAATGTCTGTCAGGGCCCAATAGTGATTTAAAGAGAGAAAGCAATTGAGTGGGTTGGGTGAGGAAGTTTCCAGCACATGGGACAGACCCTTAGGAGTAGCAGGAGTCAGAGAATAGACTCAGAAGTGGAGCAAGCTGGCAGGGGAGTAGGTGGATATGAGGTCAGACGTAGAGCTGAACAAATCCATAGAGATTTTTACAAGCCAGTGCAAGTCCAACGAGTGTAGAGCAGGAGGCAGAGTACTTTGGACGCACACACAAGACACAGAGACTCAAAACCAGCAAGAGGAACTCCCAAATGTCTGACTGACCATGTAGTTAAAGACTCTGGGGAGAGTGAAGATACAAACAATTTCTTGGAGCCTGGCCTCGTCTTAACCTCCATTCTGTCCAATCCTTCTGGTGCAAATACTCTCAGCCACATTTTAACAAACTTGAAAACTCTAAGCGATTACTCTTGTAATTAGAAACCTAGACTATTACCCGTTTGCCAGAACTCATAGTCCAGCACAGACAGTAAATTCATGCCAGTGATAAATTCATTTCCAGCACTGTGCATGGCCGTTTAAATACGCTGCACCCATTAGCAGTATCTGTGCTGTGTCCCAATCTATGGTAACAACCGGCTGCTTAATCTTCGCAAGGGATTGTATAGAAATGCTGGATGGTTTCATGTGCATCTATCTACAAAGTGCTCTGTTTATGCTAGCAGTCCTCAAGGAATTTGCATCCAATTAAAAGGGGCATTTAAAAAAATAATAGGGGGCTGATGAAGTTTGGAAGCAATAGGCATCAACCATATGCCTCAAATATGCACAGTACAGTTGGTGCCTAGGTAATGCATCTGCAGGTAGGAGCTCGTCTAATTAACCAACAGAAGAAAGAGTCTAATTTAAAACAAAGCTCTGATTTTATTTATGTGCTGACAGTAGCAGTGAACTTCCCTCCAGCAGGATGCGAAAGCAAACGCCAATCGATGTTCTCAAAACAAACTGCCCTTGGCTTCCTTTAGTTTTATACTTCAACAAGGGTTCTCTAGTTCATCTTCAAAAAAAATAAGTTAACAGCAGACCTGCAGCTTCCCACTCGCATTACAGAGAGAGGCAAAAGCAGCTTCTGCCTCTCTGCTTTTGCAGCTCAGCCCACTTGAAAGGTCACCCCAATGCCACAGAGATTTGATCACTTTATTAAAAACCCACAGCAAGTAAAGTACTTGTAACCTTCTCCCTCACACTAGGGAGGCAGGGAGGGAGGGAAAAATGCCTTTTATAACCTGTCCTAAAGAAAATCCCCTTGCTGTCATTATTGGGGCTGATTAAAAAAGCTCTGCTCTGTCCAGCCCTTTTACCCGACCAGTCACCTGCAAGAAGGGAAGAAGTGGTTCTCATTAGAGACCCCAATGGTGGCAGAAGTTGGGGCTGGTTCAGCAGCTTTCAACCATCAGGTACAGGAGTGGCTCCAGGCACCAGCGCACCATGTGTGGCTGGGGCGGCAAGCCGCGGGGGATGCCCTGTCGGTCGCTGTGAGGGCGGAAAGCAGGCGGCTTTCAGCAGCACACCTGCAGGAGGTCCGCCGGTCCTGCGGTTTCGGCGGCAATTCGATGGCGGGTACGCCGAAGACGCAGGACTGGTGGATCTCCCGCAGGCAAGCCACCGAATCCGCGTTACCGGCAGACCTCCCGCAGGTGTGCCGCCAAAAGCCGCCTGACTGCTGTGCTTGGTATCTGATCAGGTATCTTGGAGTATCTCACCCAAACATAAATTGGTTTTTGATCGTTTCCATTTCTTCCCATTCTTTGTGTTAAGGGGCATCTAAAAGCACATAAAAACCAAGAGCCTGGGGGAGATAACAGGAACACAGTGGTTTTACTTCTGTACCTTTATATCAAAGTGCTTTGGATACAGATTGACTTTCTTTGCTCTGTATTTATTATTGCTTCACCCATATTGAAATGGCAGCTACAGGCACTTTAATTAAGGAAACTAAGTTTGTTTTGTTTCACTGTAGCTGCCTTGGCATCCAATGCTATTTTGTATCTTCTCGTAAGAATACTCAGTAAATTACAACAGATAAACCCTACCCCTCCTATACTGACAGGGCACTCGGTCATGTGGCAGTCCGATATGTGCCATGGCTCCCATGAGATACTCTTTTAGTTCTCTTGGGGCATTGTTTCTTATTGTCACAGGCAGTGGTTGTGTTCAGACCTTTTATTAAACACACAGCTAGATATCTTAGGAAATATTTTATTATCTTCTCCCAAATTTGGTCTGCCTTGCCCACGTAAGACCCAGTCCAAAGCCCACTCAAGTCTATGGTAAGACTCCCTTTAACAGCAGTGGGCTTTGGCCAGCCCCTTACATTGTAAGCTCTTTGTGGCTCTCTCATAATTTGTGTTTTGTTTGTGTGGTGCCTAACATAAAGGGGTCCCTACCTGGGTTGGGGCCTTTAGACGCTACCTTAATATTACTAATAGCTTACATTTTCTATGGTGCCTTCATCTCAAAAGAATCCCCAAGAGCTGGGTGCTAGGGCAGTATATACAAAAGTGCTGCTGGTGGTGGTGGGAGACAGGTGACATAGCTGGAATTTTGACAGGATATCAGAGCTAGCCAGCCCTTGCCTTGTGAAAAGTGTCTTGGGATATTTCAAATGGCCATTATCGATCAGAACTTCAGTTTTACAACTCTGAAAGGGGGACACTTCCAGCAGTACTGAGTGCTCCCATGCACCAAACCAGGGCAGTAGTTCAACATTTACATGTAAGAATCCCACCTGCTGATTCATCACCTCCAATTCCTGCAGCTTATAGGGGTTCCCTTCAAAGCCTCCTAGCAAAGAACTCATCCACTGCAACCACTCCCAGCTTGAGAGATCTCATGGGATCACACCAAGATCCTCCTGTCTAACTGCAACCACAGCAAAGACGGTCATATTATGTGTAATTCCAGGCTTTCCTGGGGAGATTGTAGGTGTACTGTAGCTAGGACATGAGTGTGTACAAGTTAGAAACTGCTAGTGATATCCCGGAATTAAGAAGGACTATTTTCCCCCTGTCATAAGTAGATAGGTAAGGGTTAATTTTCTTTGCCTGTAAAGGGTGAACAAAGGGAACCAAACACCTGACCAGAGGACCAATCAGAGAACTGGACTTTTTAAAAGTCAGGGGCGGGAATTGTGTACTCTAGGTCTTTTGTTTCTCCCAGCTATGGAGGAAACAACTTTCCTGCTAACTCCTATTTCTTTCTAATTTCTCCTACAAAGTGTAAGTACAAAGGCAACAAGGCAAATAGGCTGTTATATGCTTTGTGTTGTATTTACATGTGTGTTGATGTGCTGGACTGGTTTAATTTGGCTATCTTTTAAATCAGACTGTTTATTCATATTTTCTTATAAGCAAGAGCCTGTATTGATCTCTTAATGCAGTAATATTGTTTTGTATTTTCTTTCTTTTTATATAAAGTTCTTTTTTAAAACCTGGCTGAGGTTTTTGGGGTTTCTCCGGTGAGGCTACAGGAAGGGGGGGTGGAAAATCTCTTTATATTAGCTTTACTAGATTTGAATGCATCGCCTCAGGGGGAGGGTGATTTCCCTCTTTGTTTTGCCTTCAAGGAGTTAAGTACTGCATCGCCCAGGCTCACCCAGGGAAAAGGGAGGGGGAAGCGGGGGAGCAGATAACGAGGAGACAAGGGGGAAGAGCTTGTTTTCCCGTTGAGATAGGGAGACCCAGGGGTTCTGGGTCTTGGGGGTCCCCCAGGGAAAGGTTGGGGTGACTCGGGGTAACTAGGAACCCTAAATAGTCCTAGTTGGTGGCAGCGAGATAAAATCCAAGCTGGGTATAAGCTTGGGGGAGATTCACAGTAAACACTCAGATGTTGAACTCTAAGTCCAGATTTGAGACAGACGTTTATTACACCCCCTCCCTCTACGCAGCAGAAATACAGCAATAATGCAAATGGCTGTGCAGTCAGGATTTTCCTCTCTCTCTACACCAGTACAGGGAAATCTAATAACTGGAAGTACAGTTCAAGAGAAGGGGGAAGGCATGCCAGCCCTACTGTTCCATCACCACAGTGTACTGCCACATGAAAAGCCTCGGTTTGGAGGAACTTCAGAACCCTCCTTATCTGAGCCAGAGGCTCAAAGTGTGTCAGCGACAACGCTACAATGGAGAGAATGGGAAGCCTAGGGAGGCATGGCATAGCTGGGATCAGGAGAGCTGGAACACATTTGCACAGGGGAATTCTCCCTCCTCTCTTGCTGTACTCTCTCTTTTGTAGTGATATGGCTTCCTTTGAGGTGCTGCTATTAGAGCCCTCCATGCAAAGCTGTAAGGGGACAGAGTTCCCAGCTCGACAGCAACACAAGGCCATTCAAATTTGAGGTTTTATAGCCCTAGTCTTGATTTTGGGGGGGGGGGGGGGGAGAGAGAAACAAGCTGTTGGAAATCACTGCTTTCTGTCCACAAACCTACATGGCCCTTAATACAGGTTAACGCCCAGTGCTCCTGCTCAAGAAACTCCCTGTACCCTTTCTAGGCCAACATATTTCAGCCCTGCCAGCTCCAAAACTAAACAGTGGAAGAAACATCTACAAAAGTTCTGCCCATTCATTATACTGGTCTCCCAACACCACAACCTTCCACTTTGCTCACAAAATACATAAAGAATTCTCCATGACCCATTCAGGCTTCACCAGCTGCCAGCAAAACCCTTTCCACTTGGCCCAACTTACTTACTCCTGCTCTCCACTTTCCCAGCTGGAGTTTAATGCACATGTATGTAAAACCACAATGTCTCCCAGCACTGCCCTTTTCAATTATCTTCACTAACAGGCACAGTGACGCCTCCATCCATGAAGGCAAAACTTCCATCGTTACGCTGTGGGTGTTTAATTGTCACAGGCTAATGCTGATACACGTTTAGAGGTGTCTACTGTAACAACATCACGCAAGCACACACACATATCCTTGCTCCCCTCTGCCAAAAAAAGACTAAGCAATCAATTTATGAACATTTAAAACAGAGTAAAACACCATAAACCTTTAAGTAAAGTGTCATCTAGAATGTATATTTACATTTGTGATGCTCCTTATCTGAGGAATAAGAGTATAGTATGTTCAGATCGTTGTAGAGAGAAAAACCTACTAAACTAACCCCACGAAAGGGCTGGATATAGACTCTGTGGCAGAGGACCTATCAGATACTATATTCACAACACACTTCAGCAGAGCCAAAATGTTCAGCATGTATATAAGATGCATTTGTAAGTTCTACTGATGGAATTTATTGAATTTTAAAAAAACAAATCTGAGAAATGTCAACTGAGAGGGCCTGGAGACTAGAGACCCTTCCAGGCTAGTAGTTGGGCTTAACGGTGGGGCAGCTTTCACTGTTACTGTCCATGCAGTGCTTATTTTTACTGGTAAGATAGAGAATTCAAGGCTCCAAGGCTGTCAAACTCATCTTCCACAAATGCAAAGTTCATACAGTTGTTAAAAAGGTAAATAGGTTGCTTTCCTGTTGCTCAGAGTGTGGAGGAGAGGAAGATGACAGACTTGTGCTCCCATTTCACTAATTTCTTCACCTCTGGCTGTCTGGCCCTCTCCCCACGTTTGGATCTCAATAGCCAGCTGTCTGATTTCACTGGCCTCTCTTCCCCTTCGGCACAGCCAGCCAGTGAGGCTACCTCATCCACACCAGAGCCATGGTACAGTAAGGATCTTCTAAGGCTGTGTCTACACAGGGAAGATTTTTTGGCATAACTTAATGCGTGAATTTAAGCAGATATAATGATATGAACACACCACCCACCCCATGAAGATACATTTATTCTGGTGTAAAAATGTCTTTTTCAGGTTAGTTTATGTCGCTTGGGAAGGAGTTTAAGTTAAGCCACAAATACCCCACTCTTATACAGGAAAATGTCTACACACGGTGAGGGTAATGCCTATATACAGTATCTGTATAATTGGAAACATTTTCCCATGTGGACAAGCCTAAAAGATGTCTGGCTTGCTCACACCTTTACTGCAGTGACACTCTGATCCTGGCTTTTTTTTGCTGCTGTTCCACTGGGCTGTTATGTCTCCCAAAAACAGTCAGCCAGCTATGTCAGCCAGCTACGAGGACTTACGGTTTATTTTCTTGCTCTGATTAAGTCAGTTAAGCCAGTGAGAGGACCCTTGCTTGCAAGCTACATCCCTCCTTGCTGCGTTCTTGGGTCTGGTTTCCAACCAACTCTCGCTGCAATTGCTTCCAAATGACGAGACTCTTGTTTTGAACTCTGCATCCAGAACGTTCCAGGTTTTAAAGGTGCAGTAACCACAGTTCTTGGTGCTTTGTATACCACTCTCCTCCCTCGTCATTTTTAAATTATAGGTTTAGACTTTTGGGAGGCTTATGATTCTGTTTTGGTTGGACGGGCATGTCAGGAAGAGCAGTTGTCACTTGCTTCTCCAGTTCAGATTCATTTTCTACAGTAACATTTGCATCTTTAGATTCATTTTCTGCATTTCTATTGACATTGATACCATCATCAGGCCAATGAAAAGGAGAACAATTTTCTTTCATCGTAATTACATGGTAAGCATCCATTTAAATTCCTCTTCTATTTTCTGAGCCTTCAGTAACAATACACTCCTTCATTATGGCTCCATTTACCTCAGCCAGGCATGTCACTGATCTCAATACCTTTCTTACAACACCTTTCTAACCTCTTCCCCCCAACACTTTTCTCCTCCCTTGTAATTAAAAATTAATACCCTTTGTTCTAGATAAAAACCTCTGAGGCTTATGTTGTGGGTTCCTTGCTCTCTGCTGTTTTTCATCTAGTTTTTTTGCTATGTCTGGTCCAAGAAAATTGAATCTGGTTCGTAACTGATGTTTAAGGAATAACTCTGCTGCAGTTTTCTGTGTAGTGGTCTGTAGTGCTTACCTAGACAATAAAACATAGTCTGCAGTACAGCTTTGGCGGGTTCTACCCTTGCTTTTCCTCTAATGACTCTAAGTGTCTACACAAAGCATTCTGTTAACCCATACGATGCTGAATAAGAAGTAGATGATCTAATGTGTTTTACTACATTCTTCTTGAGGAAAATCTGAAATCCCTCTGACACCATCTGAACTGTTATTCCAAACTATTTCTTCAGACAAATCATGTGCAGCAGACATTGTTGGTACCAGAAGTGTGCGTGATATGACGACTGCCATACTGGATCAGAGTAGTGGTCCATCTAGCCCTTGTCCTGTTTCCAAAGGTGGCCAGAAGCAGATGCTCTAGAGGAGATGCAAGAAACTCAGCAGTAGACAGTTATGAAATAATCTGCTCCCAAGAAAAGTTTCCTCCAATCCCCAACCGAGGTTGACATATGTATCACTTCTGGTCACCTTGTTCTAACTACCATTAAATACATTTACTAATTCTTTTCTACCAAAATCAGTATGTACTCTACCAAAATCAGCACGTGTTCTTTGCCGAGGCTTAGTGGCCGACTTACACAGATTACATGGAATGGTTTTTAGCACACATCAGTGATGTCTAGAGAGTTCGCATCACTTAATTTCTCCTTCAATATCTTGATCTAAATTTCACCACCAAAAATAACTTCTAGCCAACCCTTTTTCTTTCCAGTATGCCTTGGGAATAGTCATATAATTCAAACAGCATATTATCGTTAAAGCTTTCGGGTATCACCACTCTTGTACCCCACTGTAAACAACTGTTCTCTGAACACTCAATTTTTCGTAGAAGAGCAAAGATAAAATTTCTCATTCATTATATGATTTCACCAGCCACAAAGAGTATATTGCACTCTTTAAACAGGAAATTCCTTAGTTTCTATTACTCATTCTTTTGCAGTAATGGGAAGATCCTCTAAGAGAGAGATACTGCTATATAATGATTTTATTTCTAGCTGGTTCTCTACTTTTAGAGACAATTGGGTTAATGAATCATTGTTTTCAAGTTGCACTGAACACTTATACTCCACACTGTACAGATATGCTACTGAAATTAAAGCCCTCCTCTGAATCCTGGCTACTACCAGAGACAGAATACTTGCTTTGGGCCTACTATCTTTTCCAAAAGCTTATGATCAATTAACAGGGTAAATTTCTTTCTAAATAAATGTTCTTTAAATGCAATTACTTCAAAAATAACATCTATTGCCCCTCTTCATTTGAGTGAATTCTTTTCAGCTTTCATTAATGCAAATGCTATGGGTTTCTTGTTCCATTTTTGCATATGTTGGAAATTACAGTTCCTATTCTACTGGAAAAGTACTGCATGCTAACAGGCAGGGAAGCTCTGGACTAAAGATTACCAAAAACATCACAAGTACTCTGTTTTGCTACTGCTTCCCCAGAAGTCTTATTTTACTTGTTGGTTCAAACCCATTTCGCATTTTTCTATAAAAAATAAGACGTTGAGTTCACTAATGCAGATAATTTCAGTATAAACCCTCCAGAATAGTTTAACATAGCCAAAAATGACCTCAACTCTGAAACATTATGAACTACAGTCACATTCTCAGACGCTTCTGGGTTTTTTTGTTTTTCTTTTAAGGGATATAGCCCCTCTATAGCATCTGTGCTATACCCTAAATAATCAGCTTGCTTCTGGAAGAAAGCACACTTTATTTCCTTACTTCTAAATGCATATTTTTGTGGCCTTTTTAGAACCTCTTCAAGGTTTCTCAAGTGTTCTTAATGTCATATCAATAAACAACATGGTTCAAAGATTGAGGAACTTGATCCATTGTTCTTTGAAATATGGCTAGGCCCTAGCTACACTGCCTGAAAGACTTTTCCATCTGACTAACCCTTTCGTGTGGGTTCACTATAAGATTTTTTAAGACTCTGGCTCTACTGCCACCTGTCAATAGGCTTGAGATAGGTTAAGTTTTATGAACTTGATCTCTTCTGCCAATTTATCATAATTAATTGTTTTGTATGGTAGCACTAGGGACCAACCAAAATCAAGGACCCACTGCTACAGACTCTGTACAAAACAGAATAGTAGACAATCCTGCCCTCAAGAGTTCACCATCTAAACCACATACATCATGTGGTTTTGGAACTGGACACTGATCTGCCCGAATCCAGGGATTTAGAATGCCTTTCTAGTACCCACACCTACTTGCACTTCTATCAGTAGTGGAAACACACAATCAGTGTAACCCATTCACTGAATTATATGTGAAATTTTCCCATGGTTCTCTCATTCTAATTGCCTTTTTACATGTCCTCACAAACCATAAGGCACAAGATGAGCCCTCCGTAGTTTTGGAATGGCAATGTAATGTACAGTTTCTTTATTATAGCTTTTACAACAGATTCACATTTTTCTCTTAATTTCTTTACTAGATCTAAAATATGTGTATTGGGTTCCAATTCAGATTAATCTCGTGAAGTCAATTTCTGCTAATTAGTGAAGGACTATTTGCCTCTGTAACAATTAATGGTATAAAACAAAAAAACAAATATTGTATTTTACAGTGACCTGAAAGGCATTCTACAGCATTCATCTCACCTTGACTATAGTTTTTAAATATAGCTTCAGTTCTTAGTTTAATATTAGCAAATTTTGGCTTGTGCATTTCTTTAGAAATTACAGCTATTCCAGCACCTGTATCAATATCCATCCTTCTATTTACATTATTTATATTTACACTAACCCAATATGGAACATTAGCATCTCATTGATCCTGTACCACAAACAATTCTCATAAGTGGTATAAATCACAACTCATCTCATTACGCACAGGCACAGTTTTTGTCTTCAGAGTCCCACAGCTGGTGTGATATATTCACAGATGCAAAAATACACAGGAATTTGTTTAATTCTTGTTCCTGTATAAGTTGAATATTCTCTTATCACAGAGCCTGCACTTTAGCTTATTGAAAAATCATTGCTCTGGATGATGATACCCAAAGAATAGAAAAACAGATCCCTCCAGCTTGCTGATGTCTTCCTGGGGGCCTTGCCAATGGGCTGCCTTCCTTTATGTCAGTGGTTCTCAAACAGGGGTACACATACACCGGGGGTACAGAGAGGTCTTCCCAGGGGTACATCAACTCATTTAGATATTTGCCTAGTTTTACAATAGACCACATAAAACACACCAGTGAAGGCAGTACAAACTAAAATTTCATACAGACAATGACTTGTTTATATTGCTTTATATGCTATACACTGAAATGTAAGTACAATATTTATATTCCAATTGATTTATTTTATAACTATATGGTAAAAATGAGACAGTAAGCAATTTTTTAGTAATAGTGTGCTGTGGCCCTTTTGTATTTTTATGTCAGATTTTGTAAGCAGGTAGTTTTTAAGTGAGGTGAAACTTGGGGGTATGCAAGACAAATCAGACTCCTGAAAGGGTACAATAGTCTGGAAAGGTTGAGAGGCACTGCATTATGGGATATGTAAGGGCTCTCTTGAACTGCAATACATTTCTCAGGGACTTAACCACCAAGGCAATATTCACCATGGCTTCTAGGTTCAGTTTCTTTCTGTGAACAACACTCAACAGCCTCTTAGTTCTGGACTCTGGTCCCAGATACAGAACCACTCCTGAGGTCTTCTAGTAGAATTAGGTGGTTACCAAGATGAAAGGTATGAACAGCCTTCTAGGACTAGCCAGGAAAATCAGATATATTCCTTATCCCTTTGTTTTGTTAAATGAAAGATCTCTCGCAGTTAGGAAATTTGCTTGGAGAACTTACTGTTCCTCACTTAAAGAAACCTATACGTATTTCAGGGCTACAATTACGTCTTTTTCAGCCAGAATTGGAATAATGGATGTTTTTATGTGACTATCTCCTCCTATGTTATTGGCATAAAAACCCTACAACAGCTTTTGTGGGGAAAAACCAACTTGCTTTTTCATAAAAGTAGAGACCCTCTATTTCCCCCACACACATAGTCACTTTTACCATTATTTTACTTTCTTTTTCTTCTTCTTCTTCTTCAATGCTGCATCTCAGATCAGCTTGCTGTCTCCAAAAAGGACTCCGTCTTTGCCATCTATTTTTCTTATGTCTCTCAAAAACCAACCCACCCACCCATGCCCTTAAATTAACTACAAGGATTTTAACTGGATCAGAACAAGAAAAATAAATAAATAAAATAAAGGAACAGCAAAATACTCAAGAAAGGAGCGGCAGTGTCCTTGTTCATAAAGCTACTTCCAGCCCCAATACTAGAGTTCAGTCCCCAAACAATTCCAGCTGGAACTGCTTTTTACTGACTACTCTCTTTGACTTCTGCCAGCTCAGGAAGTACCAGCACTTAAAGGGCCAGTGCCCACACACCGTTAGCACAGGTCTTAGAGCTCCACATCCTGGAGCTGAGGGACCCCACCGCACAGTGCATGATCCCAACCGAGGTCATCCAGTTTAATTTATATGGAAAACTCCCTCTCCTTTAAGAAAAAAAGCATTTTCCAGGTTAGTCCTCAGGTACCTCCTTGGAAGTGGGCTCCCACTTAGAAATGAGTTTTCAGTTCCCCACTCAGCTGTGGCACCTGTCACCAGGACTCTTTAAAGGAGATTCTGCAGCCATGCAAAAATCCTGGGACACATTCCAGTCTCTGAACAAGTGACTTAGCAGTTCAATGAAAACCCACTTGAAAAAGGCAGATAGGAATCAGGAAAGAGAAGACAAATACAACTTTTTAAAAAATCTTGGAGAAGAGGTAGCAACCAGGTAACTCAGCATGGAGAGAAGTAAGCAGTTCGAGTAGGCAGGCACTAGGGGAAGGGGAGAAACTGGATTAGTTTGCTCTTCATCATTTAAAGGAGTGAGGGGCATGGTCCGGCATTCACATCACACTCCCCTTCAGTACCCAGCCCGGGCCGGGGAAATGAATGATCCAACCAGCGGACCAAATGCAGTGATGAATCCTAGTCACGTGCCACTAAAGCATGCTGCACATATGCTAAGAAGATTTAAAGGAGTGCAATAACGTACAAAACGTACAATAACGTAGCAAAAAGTCTGATCAATCAAGTTTAAAAAGTAACCACCCAGGGACAATAATGCTTGGATCACTTTGAAACCAGCAGGGCAATTGTTTCTCTCTCTTACTGAACTTTACTCAATTATCACATCACTCAGAAGATTGTACTAGAAGCAGAATAGCAGCCAACATATTATACATATATTTTTTGTAAAGCCAGAAAACAGCTGTCCTTGTATTTCTGTGAAAAGGCTTCCTGCTGGCCCCCTCTAAGTGGATGACAAGGGGACCCCAAAAAGACTATGCCCCTCAATAATGCTGTGAGCTAATGTAAACTCCATTAACAGAATTAGAGTGTAATAAGGACCATCTTTCATGGTATAAAAAGTGTTAATATTACTAGCGATATTACAAGAAGATATGATCTATATGACTACACATCCCTTCAAACTTCCCTGACTTTTGAGCACTGTGCCCCAAAATGCCTACAGCCCCCAGACATTCTCCAGGGAAATATGAGATGAACAGCTAGAGACCTGGAGTGAAATTTTAGCCTTTGGGAATATTGCCATTGACTTCAACAGTGCCAGGATTTCATCCTTGGTTTCCATGGCTGCTTCTTAGCAAATCTTGGCCCCTCCAGTCCCTGATTAGCAAGGGATCCACACACACCTTTGTTGCAGTCTCTTTTTGTGTGACTCCACAGAGACTTGTGTCATAACTAGATAGGTAAGGTAAGGGTTAAGTTTCTTTTACCTGGAAAGGGTAACCAAACACCTGACCAGAGGACCAATCAGAGAACTGGATTGTTTAAAGTCAGGGGCGGGGAATGTTATACCAGGGTCTGTTTTTTTTCTCGGCTATGAGTAACAAGTTTCCTCCAACTCTCTCTTAATACTCTATAAACATCTGTGAGGACAAAGAAAGCCAAGTAAGTCGGCTATGATGATCTTTGTGGTGTATTCACATGTATGTTGATTTGTTGACTGGTTTTAATGGCTATCTTTAAATCAGACTGTTCTTCATATCTTCTTATAAGCAAGAGCCTGTATTAGTTTCTTAATGCAAGATTGTTTTATATTTTCTCTCTCTTTTTCTATAAAGTTTTCTTTTTCAAACTTGTGAAGCTTCTTTTCTAGTAAGGCAGAGAAAGTGAAGCCTCACGGGGAAGGCAAAGCCAAGCTATTGGTCTTGCATTCTCAATTGTCCTTAGGGCAGAGAACGCTTATCTCTTGGGAAGCAGAGAACCGTTTCTTGGCAAGCCTGGAGGAGGGGGGGGGGGTTCTCCCCTGCTTTAGCATCCAAGGCATTTGGAATCTGGGTGTCCCCCAAGGGAGGGTTTGGGGACACCAGAGAGAGGAAAGAGGGGTCAGGCTCTCTAATTAAATTCCTGACCTGTGGAGCAGCCCAAATAACCCAAGCTGGTAGGAGCTTGGGGGAGTTTCAGGTAAGCCCCCAGACTTTTGGACGCAAAAGTCCAGGTTTGGGACAGGACCAGATTGTGGACGCTAAAGTCCAGGTCTGGGACTGGGAGGCTAGATTACCACAACTTGTAAATAAATGCTGCTTTAGTAGCTACATTCAGCACACACTCCTTAAATGTAGAGCAGGTTGAAACCTTATTGTCAGAACATTGTTTTGAGGAAAAATGGCTTTTCGACCAAAACAATTTTCTTTTCTTTGTTTTTTTGGCAGAAAATGTTCATTGTGGTTGAAGTTTTAGTCTTTTTTAAAAGATCTTAAAGTTTTCAGTTTCGGTTTTCAATTGAAAAAACTGAAAATCGTTCACAAGAAATTTTGAAAAACAAACCACCCAAAATGTTTAAAAACAATACCCCTAAAATAACCACACAAAGCAGGTGTACAAATGGTGAGGTTAAAGGAGTATATATTTCAAAGATATATTAGTAGAGTACATAGAAGGAAAGTACCTGTTCCTCCAGGAAGTCCACTTTAGGATAGTTTATTCATGGTTCCCCACCACCACTTTTTACTCCCTTTTTTTTAAGCCTAGGAAGTTAAATACAAGCAATTATGTGCCTGTGATATTAAGGCTACACAGTTAATGTTGTAAAGAACCAGGATAATGCAGAGTTGTTTTTATTCCTGTTTTCCTTAAGGGTCCAATTTTGCAACCTTCACTCACAGTCAGTAGCACTTATTCACAGAAATAGTGCCATTTACATTCAGTGGGACCTTTGCATGGGAAAATGCTAGTCAACATATTAAGTTGCATAATTAGGGCTCAGTTCTGCAACCCGTATTTCATTGGGGCTAAAGGCATAATTCAATGCACACAAAACATACAGTGTAGCTAAACTGTAGGAACCATAAGTATTTCCATTTCCTCCATTTTTTGTTTCAACTCTACAACTTAAGCCTTGTAGGCACATATTTTGCATTCTCTCTCTCTAAACACACGCACGCACACACACACTTGCTCTAAGTGAAAATCACAGACATTTTTAGATCTCTCTCTAAAGGAATAAGACAGACATAGGCAGAATGAGATCGACAGGCTGGCAGTAAAACTCTTCAACTGAGTCAGCTAAGTGGTCTTTGCTATTGCATGAAAGGGTCATTAACAGTCAGGCTGGAGCTGCTGCATTCCCTTACAGCTAGTACATAAATACTAATGAAAACCCATCCAATAAGTCATGTGTGTATGGAGACAGAGAGAAAGTGAGGCAATAAGAGTGCTGAACAGAAAATCTGCTCTGTAAGTAGAACTCCAGCATGCTTTGTTTTTGCAAGTGAATCAAAGGCCACTGAAAATAAGTGCCTGATCCAATACCCACTGAAGTGAAGGGCAGCCTGTCCATTGCCTTCTGTAGGCTTTAGACTGAGCCCTAAATCACTCCCCTTTAGGGCTGCCAACTTTCTAATAGCAGAAAACTGAACATCCTTGCCCCACCCCTTTTCTGAGGACCCGCCTTGCCCCGCTCCTTTTTCTGAGGCCCCACCCCACTCACTCCATCCCCCCTCCCTCCGTCACTCACTCTCCCCACCTTTGCTCACTCACTCGTTTTCACTGGGCTGGGGCAGAGAGCTGGGGTGAGGGCTCCGGCTTGGGGTGCGGGCTCTGGGGTAGGGCTGGGGATGAGGGTTTGGGGTGTAGGAGGGGGCTCAGGGGTGGGACTGAGGGATTTAGAGTGTGGGAAAGGATTCTGGGCTGGGGAAAGATGTTGGGGTGTGGGCGAGGGTGACGGCTCCAGCTTGGGGTGTAGGGCCCGGGGTGAGGCCGGAGATGAGGGGCTTCGGTGCAGGAAGGGACTCAGGGGTGGGGCTGAGGGATTTGGAGTGTGAGAAGGGGCTCTGGGCAGGGTGCTGGGGTGAGGGCGAGGGCTCTGGCTGGGGGTGCGGGCTCTGCGGGGGCCAGGGATGACGGATTTGGGGTTCAGGCGGGTGCTCCAGGCTGGGGAGTGGGACCGAGGGGCTCAGACTGTGGGAGAGGACACCCGGCTGAGGCAGGGGTTTGGAGTGTGGGAGGGGAGTCAGGGCTGGGACATGGGGGTTGAGGTGCGGGAGAGAATGCGGGAGGGGGTGCAGGATCCGGGAGTGAGTTTGGGTGCAGGAGGAGGTTCCAGGCTGTGGCAGGGGATTGGGGCACAGGATGGGGTTCACGCTCCAGGATTATGGATGTGGAAGGGGGCTCAGGGCTGGGGCACAAGGTTGGTGAGTGGGAGGGAGTTTGGGGTGCGGGTTCTGGGCAGCACATACTTCAGTGGCTCCGGAAAGTGACCAGCATGTCCCTCTGATTCCTAGGCGCAGGGGCGGCCAAGGGGCTCCACGTGCTGCTCCCATCCACAGGCACCACCCCTGAAGCTTCCATTGGCCGCAGTTCCTGGCCAATGGGAGCTGCGGACCCAGTGCTCGGAGTGGCATAGCAGAAGCAGGGGCAGCGTGAGGAGCCTCCGCTAGCCACCCCTGCGCCTAGGAGCCGGGGGGATATGCGAGCCGCTTCCAGGAGCCTTGCTGAGCAAGAAGCTGTAGCCAGCCAGACTTTTAGCAGCCTGAGCCACCAGGGTCCCTTTTCGACCAGGAGTTCTGGTTGAAAACTGTATGCCTGGCAACCCTACTCCCCTTCAAGTTAGCAGTCTGAGGAAAACTCAGCAAAGTGAGCCTCAGAGTATTCCTTCTGGCTATGGAAGGGGGGTGATCCACTCAATGTCTGCCAGAGAAGGTGCAGGACACCACTTAAAAATCATGAGTAGCTGCCCGGAAGATTTTATCTAGGCTGAAAATGAAAACTGGGCCACCTGCCTTGGTTTTCTTGCAAACCCACCAGTGAACAGCAAAAGAAACAGATGATTTGCTTACTAGGCCTGCAGCTTTGCTCAATCTCCCCCTTAGCTCGCACTGTTGCAATTGAAGAAGCATGCACAAGGCTAAATCCAGGATTCAAAAACATTGTGACACTCATAATTTTTTGATGGACGACCAAGTCTGAGATCAGCCTCATCCTTGGATAAATCACCTCAAAATATATTTCTCCCAGACTGCTTCACTAGGCATTTGCCACCTGGTCTAACCCAGCTCTGAGTTAAGTACTAGTTCTATGTCTGCTCTGCAGCGTCCACCAGAGGAGCAAAAACGTGCGTGCAGTTGTTCTACTGAAGACACACCGCTAATGTCCGATGCCAGTATTCTTAGGGTACGTCTTCACTACCGGCCGTATCGGCGGGTAGCAATCAATTTCTCAGGGATCAATATATCACGTCTCATCTAGACGCGATATATCGATCCCCGAACGCGCTCCTGTCGACTCCGGAACTCCACCAATGCAAACGGCGGTAGTGGAGTCGACAGGGGGAGCCGCAGACGTCGATCCCGAGCTGTGAGGGCAGTAGGTAACTTGACCTAAGATACTTCGACTTCAGCTATGTTATTCACATAGCTGAAGTTGCGTATCTCAGATCGATCCCGCCCCCTTGTGTAGACCAGCCCTTACTGGGGTCTAACACTACATTAGACACTCCGTCTCCTGAACAGAGACAGTTGAGTGAATTGTCCCGGGGGCAACGGGAATAGGAGGGTGACCTAAATGTTGTGACATCCATTCAGTAAAATCCCATGGTCTGAAACAAAGCCTTCTGTTATCATTATTAAAAACTGGTGCATGAAAGGAGGAATCTGACTGGCTAACACCATGCAAGTATCCAGGATAGCTACCCAGGATTTCTATGATAGTGTAATAAGAACAATTTTATAAATGCTTCAAGAAAACACACATATCCTCTCTCTCTCTCTCTCTCACACACACACACACACACACACACGCGCACGCTTGCTAAACTGCAATTAAAGGCATCACTTAAGACAGACAAACAAAGCTGGTGCTTATCGAAGTTACACTGTATGTGGCCTAATGCCGCCAGCTGGTGGCAGTCTCAGCCTAGCCTGTAAACAAAAGGGTTTTCGTCCACAACCTCTGAGAGCTGACGCCGGCTCCATGAGTTCTAACTATGGGCTTGTCTACCCTTGCAGTTGTGCCACTGTAACGCTTAGTGAAGACACAATCAATGCCGACAGGAAAGCTTTTCCCTTCGCTGTAGGTCCTCCACCTCTCCGAGAGGCAGTAGCTACATTGATAGGAGAAGACACTCCTGTCGACATAGTGCTGTCTATGCTGAGAGTTCCGTCGCTGTAACTGCATCGCTCAGGGGTGTGGATATTCCGACGACCTAGCTATACAGACATAAGTTTGTAGTGTAGAGACCCAAATTCAGCACCAGCCATTTCCAAACTCTTATTGACTGCAATTTTCATTTTACTCAGACACTTCAGAGATGGGCTTTTAAGAGGGTGGAGACAATTCACATAGGATTCCTCAGCAGAAAAAGGAAACATCGAAAATGGTGGAATTTGAGGAGAGGCTCACTGGGCAGTCAACTCCACCAGAGAGGTCCTTTGGGGCCATCTGCCTGTCCCAAGTCAGGGTAAAGGAGGAGGGTTGGGCAACTCCACCCCATAAAAAAATCAATCTGCTACAGAAACGCCAACAATAGAGACAACAGAGACTTTTACCCTGGAAAAAGAAGGGTCTTCAACTCGAAGATGCATGACGCTGGGTGGTGAAAGCCGTGAGGAAGCCACTAAGCTGATTACCCTTCTTGCAACCAGGAGGATTACCATAGGCACATGGAACGTGAGGACCATGTACGAGTCAGGAAAGACGGCGCAGGTTGCAGCAGAGATGAGGAGCAACAACCTGACCCTATTAGGCATTAGCGAAACAAGATGGACGCAAGCTGGACAGAGACGACTGTTGACAGGAGAGCTGTTGCTGTATTCAGGACATGAAGAGAGCGACGCACCCCACACACAGGGAGTAGGCTTCATGTTGTCCAAGCAGGCACAGAGAGCACTGATTGGTTGGGAGGCACATGGTCCCAGGATCATCACAGCATCCTTCAGAACTAAAATGAAGAGGATTAAGATGAATGTTGTTCAGTGCTACGCTCCAACTAATGACAGCGAAGAGGAGGACAAAGATTATTTTTACAACAGACTCCAGAAAATATTAGAGATTCTCCCAGACAAAGACATCATCATCCTTATGGGAGACTTTAATGCCAAAATTGGACCTGACAACACAGGATACGAACAAGTCATGGGGACCCACGCTCTGGGAGAGATGAGTGAGAATGGAGAGAGATTTGTGGATCTGTGTGCACTTAACAACCTGGTCATAGGAGGTAGCATCTTTCCTCACAAGCGGATCCACAAGAGTACCTGGGTATCACCAGCAGGCACGACAGAAAATCAGATCGACCATGTCTGCATTAGCAAGAAGTTCAGAAGATCCTTGCAGGACGTTAGAGTTAGAAGAGGAGCAGACGCGGCGTCCGACCATCACTTAGTGGTGGCTAGATTGAAGCTGAAGCTGAAGCAGAGCTGGATAGATACGTCAGACAGAAGAGTGAAGTACAACGTCAGCCTTCTGAAGGACCGTAAGACCAAGGAAGATTTTGGACTGATGCTGAAGAATAAGTTTTCAGTATTACAGGATCGGTCTGAGGAAGAGGAAGACAGTGTACTAAACAGATGGCAGAAAGTGAGAGACACACTTAGGTTAGTATGCCAGGAAGTGCTTGGAATTAAGAAACACCAGCAGAAAGAGTGGATCACAGCAGAGACCTTGACCAAGATAGAAGACAGAAAGAAGAAGAAGGCAGCAGTCAACAACAGCAGGACTAGAGCTGCAAAGGCCAAAGCTCAAAAAGAGTATGCTGAAGCCCACAGAGCAGTGAAGAGGAATATTAGGAAGGACAAGAGAGAGTATGTGGATGAACTGGCAGCAGAAGCGGAGCAGGCAGCATACAGCGGTAACATGAAACAGCTGTATGATACTACCAAGCGACTGTCTGGAAAGTTCAGCAAGCCAGAACGTCCCGTTAAAGACAAGCAGGGAAAGTCTATAACAGGAATAGAACAACAGATGAACAGATGGGCGGAGCACTTTGAGGAACTCCTGAACAGACCAGCACCACCAAATCCACCAGACATTAACCCAGCCAACGAAGACCTCCCAATTAATTGCGATAAACCAACCAGAGATGAGATCAGAAAAGCCATCACCATGATGAAGAACAGGAAGGCGGCTGGACCTGATGACATCCCAGCAGAGGCCCTGAAAGCAGACCTGGATGCTTCAGTGGAAATGCTGTATCCCCTCTTTGAGAAGATATGGGAAGAAGAAGTGATTCCGGCAGACTGGAAAGAGGGATATCTCATCAAAATCCCCAAGAAAGGAGACCTTAGCAACTGTGCCAATTATAGAGGAATCACACTCCTGTCGGTGCCAGGGAAGGTCTTCAACCGAGTTCTCTTAGAGAGAATGAAGGATGCCGTCGATCCACAGCTACGAGATGAACAGGCAGGTTTCCGGCTGAACAGATCATGCACGGACCAGATAGCAACGCTTCGCATCATAGTCGAGCAGTCTGTGGAGTGGAACTCCTCGTTGTACATCAACTTTGTTGACTATGAGAAAGCGTTCGATAGCGTGGATCGAGAGACCCTCTGGAAGCTCCTTCGGCACTACGGCATTCCAGCAAAGGTGGTCAACCTGATCAAGAACTCATATGATGGTATACACTGTAGAGTGATCCATGGAGGGCAGCTCACTAACAGCTTCCAGGTGCGAACTGGAGTCAGACAAGGATGCTTGTTGTCACCACTTCTCTTTCTCCTCGTCATCGATTGGATTATGAAGACATCCACTTACGAGCGTAGGAACGGAATCCAGTGGACGTTGTGGACCCAGCTTGATGACCTGGACTTTGCTGACGATCTTGCACTCCTTTCGCACAGTAAAGAGCAGATGCAAGAGAAGACCAACACTGTGGCAGCCACGTCATCACAGGTTGGCCTCAACATTCACAAGGACAAGACCAAGATCCTTAGGATTAATTCCATCAGCAACGACCCAGTCACACTGAATGGAAGCCCCTTGGAAGAAGTGCAGTCCTTCACCTACCTAGGTAGCATCATCGACCAGCAGGGTGGCACAGACGCAGACATCAAAGTAAGGATTGGTAAGGCAAGAGCAGCCTTCTTACAGCTCAAGAACATCTGGAGCTCCAGAGAGCTGTCTTTGGCAATAAAAATTCGACTGTTCAACTCCAATGTGAAATCAGTCCTACTGTATGGAGCTGAAACCTGGAGGACAACCAAAACAACCACCAGGAAGATCCAGACCTTCATTAATAGCTGCCTCAGAAGGATTCTCCAGATCCGCTGGCCAGACACCATCAGTAACATCCACCTCTTGGAGAGGACCCGTCAACTCCCAGCAGAGGAAGAAATCAGAAGGAGAAGGTGGGGTTGGATAGGACATACACTACGCAAGCAGCCAACTAACATCACCAGACAGGCACTGCGGTGGAACCCCCAAGGCAAGCGGAAAAGAGGCCGTCCAAGAAACACCTGGCGACGCGACCTTCAGGCTGATAGCAAAAAAATGGGCTATACCTGGAACCAGCTAGAGCGAATGGCCCAGGATAGAGGACTCTGGAGATCTGTGGTTGGCGGCCCATACCCCGATTGGGGTAACGGGCATGAGTGAGTGAGTCACTGGGCAGTCACTTATATGCCACACACTGACAAATGCTATATAAAAAACCTAAGACAGATAAAGACCTAGGAATTTCCTTCTAGAGCCCAGAGTTCAGACCTGACTTGTGTTAAAAGGTCAGAGAAATCCGATAATGCCTAGTGCCCATTTGCTCCATCAAGATACACTACACAATTCAGCACAGCCTGCGCTCCAAAGAAAAGCAAGACTGAAACTGCAAGGCTCTCGGACTGGAATGCCATAGGTGTTACAGGCCAGGACTGAGGTACACTGACAGAGCGGGAAGCTCACACATTGCTTACTTAGGCTATGTTTGGTTCTAGGCAGTGCAAATGGTTGCTTGTTTTCACAAACATTGAAACAAAAGCTGGAACACATGAACATACAAAATAGCAACACTTACTATGTGGTCAGTTAATGCTCATCTCTGAACTTAAACTACAGTAAAAACAAACAGGTCAGGGAAGGAGTTCAATGGGGGCTGTAAACCATGTAACAGTGTGATCACCCAGGGTAAGTCTACACTACCCACCGGATCGGCAGGTAGCGATCAATCTATCGGGCAGGGCCACCCAGAGGATTCAGGGGCCTGGGGTCTTCAGTGGTGGGAGGCCCCCGACGCCAAATTGCCGCTGAAGACCCGGCACTTCGGCAGCGGGTCCCGGAGTGGAAGGACCCCCCGCCGCCAAATTGCTGTTGAAGACCCGGAGCGGAAGAAGCTCCAGGGGCCCAGGCCCCGCTAGAGTTTTCCAGGGCCCCCGGAGTGAGTGAAGGACCCTGCTCCAAGGACCCTGAAAAACTCTCGTGGGGGCCCCTGCGGGATCCAGGGCAAATTGTCCCATCCCCCTCACCCCCCCCCCGGCGGCCCTGCTATAGGGGATCAATTTATCACATGTAGTGTATCTTAGATCGATCCCCCCCCTTCCCCACAGTGTAGACCAGGCCCAGAGGCATATTGGGAAGAATCTGCCAGCAGAACAGCCCCACTGCTGTCCCCCGAATCCATCAGAACACTCAATCTACTGTAAGATTATGCAACTTCTGGGGGGAACAGCAGATGGTGGGTTTGTTCTAATGGCACTAAGCCCATCACTTACACTAACTGTTCTTGACATAATGCTTGGGAGTCGGACTATTCTGACCTTTGGTTCAGAATGGGGAGGCAGGAGGAGGAGCTGTCAGGGATTTTTTGGAAGTTAAAAAATAAACAAACAAACAAAACAAAAAAACAAGAGAAGAGAAAAGACAGTTAACTCCAGCTTTGTTTAAATCCCTCTCCATCTTACTCTCATTTTCCCTGCCCCCTGCTATCACCATGAACAGTAATTCTGGCAGTATATTAAAAGCTATTTCAATCCCAGTGAAGCAGGGACCAAGAACAGACTCCTTCTCCCAAAACATGTAAAATTCCAGGAAAGAGCTCCATAAAATAATGGCAGGCACAGGCCTTTAGCCTAGAATCTATCTCACCAGACCTCCAATAAAAGGACAAAATTCTAACAGAAAACAGCTACAAACACACACTGTCCAGTTATCTCCAAGTTTCTAATGGGATTTCAGCAGCCCTGAACAGCAAACATTAGGCACAGAACTGAGAGGAACAACAAGGAGTCTGGTGGCACCTTAAAGACTAACAGATTTATTTGGGCATAAGCTTTTGTGGGTAAAAAACCAAAGTAGTGAGGATTTTTACCCACGAAAGCTTATGCCCAAATAAATTTGTTAGTCTTTAAGGTGCCACCAGACTCCTTGTTGCTTTTGTGGATACAGACTAACACAGCTACCCCCGATACAGAACTAACGGGGTCTCTGACCTCACGTTCCCTCATACAGTTAGAGACCTTAAAGTCTTCTCTCTGGGGCTGAAGGCAGGGCAGAAGTGACAATATGCAGCAAGGTCAGAGGCTTAAAGAGAGCCCTTAGTCTCTTCCTAACTTAACCTCTCACTGCCCCAGCTCACTATCTATTTAGTGGCCATTTCAAGTTGTTACTTTGTACTATCTGGTTTCAAGATGTTTTCCCAAGAGGGCCCCTGAAGCAAGATAAAATGTGCAATTCCTGATGCAAGTATCCCAGACACCTCACAGCAGTAACAAGACATCTTGTTTGTAATGGATTTAGGTTTAGTATTCTTCAGACCAACAGTATAGGACACTGCTCCTTGGCTTAGTTTTAAGACTGAAAAGAGAAGTCCTCTAGGTGAGCCCTGCTGAGAATCGGGTGAGGGGACAAACTCAAGGGAGGAAATACTGAAGGCAGGGCCTACGCAGAATGATTATGCAGCCACATAATTGCTGCATAAATTGTTCTGGGAGAGTCTAAGCATTCATTTAAAGAGGAGTCTCTAGCCCTCATGTTTGCAGGGGGAAAAAAAGCCTTCAAAATATGACCCAAAATGCAAAACGCTGCAGCACTGTCTGAAGGGAGTTAAAAATAAATCAGCCAAATTAGAAACTATGTTTTGTGTTGTATTCACAGTCCTTACTGTTTATTTAGGGTAAACAGAGGGTGGAGGAAATGACTGAAAGTGGCTTGTATCTGGGCTGGGTAGTGACCTGTGTGAAAAGACCTGGTGGCCTCAGGCCAGGTCCCAGTGGACAGAATGTCCACATTACAGGAACCACCACCATAATTGGCACTAATTAGCAGCCTAATTGCCAGTCTCTGCAGAGGACAGCCTACCTCCTTGCCCCTAGAGGGTGTCCCTTCAGGTCAGAGTGGGGAAGTTTGCCCTAACATTTGCCTGTGCTGTACCCACTCTGTGGATAAACATAGGGCTTTGCTCTGCAATTTTATGGATAAACCACTCTCTAGTTGGCTGAAGGACAGTCTGTTCTCTAAGCCAATGAAAATATAGCAAATCAATGATGCAGCAAAACATAGCCTGTCAGAAATACAACAGAGTTCACTGTTTTGCTAACAGTCGTCCCACACAATGGGTAAGTCTCCATGGGGTATAAGAAATAAAGTCCTGGGACAGAATAATACCAGAGGTTGAGTGTCTCCTGTGGAGACAATAGAAGTCTCTTGGCACCATCTCAGTGTTTGTTTTTGATTACCTGTATTTCAAAGCTATTATAACCTATTACACAATCAAACCATGAGAAATGACATCTCTTTAACAAGTCTGGGAATTTGACTCATTTGCTGCTTGGCCAAGACAGTAAGTTAAATGAAAAGGATTGTATCGGAAATAGAAATGAACCCAGTGGCGGAAAAAGCAGGAGCAGATTTCTACGCTTTTGGCTCCCACACCTCCAGAGTACCTAATGGAGGGTCTCCAGGAGACATGAGTCCAGCTGGACCAAGAGAAGCTAGTACTGAGAGAAAAGCATGTGTCAGGAAGAGGAAGAGAGAATTCAAGGTGGTCAAGTTGGATGTGAAAAAGATGTTTCCATCCTCTCCCTTTCCTCAGCATCGTCCAAACTCCATGCAGTGTTCCAAGGTCCCTTCCCAGCCTTTTGCTTGCTTTAAGTCTCCTCCTTATTGAAGTCCCCATCATTTCACCAAAGGATTAGGTAGGACTCCACAAATGCATCTCTGTCTCAGTCAGAGTAGTTGTTCAGTAAAGCAAGGATTCTCCCTGCCAAGGACTGAATGTGCTGCCTTCATAATGTTCCCAACCAATACCAATGCTGACATTTGACTGAGTGGGATATGGCACATACAACTTTTTAACTTAGCTAATATATATGAGTGTAAGCCTGACCAACTCTCATGGTTTCAGGCATCAGCTGACAGCATCTTGAGTTACAAATTAATTTACCCAGCCCACTCCCCATGGAGTACGCTATCTGCCCAATGCTTTATACAGGTTTTTTAAGCTGTACTAAGTAGTATCCAGTCTAACCTATTGCCAGAGGAAAATATACCAAACCAAATGAATCTGTTCCTATGTGGCAAGGCTATTTAAGTGCCTTGGTTGTCAGCCAACAGGATGAGAAGCAAAGTCCAGCTCTAGGTTTTGTGGGGCTCTGGGAAGTTTTCATGGACAGCCCTATAAAGCAGCCTCCCCACTTATATCCGGGTCATCTTGCCTTCATGGACTCATGGAACCCTCACTGGCCACCTCCTGCCAGCTCAAACTATCACCTGTTTGAGAGATCCATGTCCTCTGAGGAACCAACCATTAGATGGGTTGGGAAACCAGAAGGTGGAAGTGAAGTGCAGCTTTTGAAGCAGGAGTTGGGGAAGGACAGTTAGGGAGGTCAGTCTCTGCTACTGCCCATTGGTAATGGAATCAGGTGAGACCACAACCATGTTATCGAGGACAGCACTCTGGCTGGCACGTTCAGGTAAGCACAGTGCCCTTGGAAGACCTGAAAACTCCAAGGCTAGCCACTTGGGTTGCATAGACCAGTGGACAACAAAATGCTAAAATGTGTAATACAAAGTCAGCGGTGGAGGGGAGCCCAGGCAGCAGCAGCTGTTCTCTGCTGCTGGTGGGTTCCTTCCTCTACCAGGGATCTGAAACAATGGCAGCAGCTGCATCTTAAGCAAAGTCACATACCTTTAATGGGAAAAGATACAACTTTAAGAGTAGCCCAATGCCTACAACACACACAAGGAAATACTAGTCAATGGGCCAAATCCTGCAGTCCTCACTTCGGAAGATCTCCCAGAAAACTCTGTGGAAGTTTTGCCTGTGTAACAGCTGCATGATTTCATCCAATATATTCATGTAACCAATATAAAGTAGCCAAGTCGACCAGGAAAGTGTTGGATGGTGTTTGTGTGTGTTTGTTTGGCTAAATCGTGTACATGTGTTTATCAACTGAAGCAATTATATACATTTCCAAATACACACATACCTGTGCAGAAGGCAGAGCTCTCTCCTGATATCTGCATACTAACCCTCTAGCTACCAACAGGAATGTCCATTAACAGCTGATGGATGCTGCTAACAGGTTTTGCCCACAGTATTGCTTCCTCAAAAAGAGAAAGCCCTCCCCGTTTCAGCACTCTGCATCTGTCTGTGCATTATGCTAAAGGGTCTCTGGCTCTTCTCTTTTGGTGGCCTCCAAGTGAGAGAAAGGGAGCTCACCCCAGAGGCAGATGGGTGTAATAAGCATTAAACTTCTCAAAATGAGATTTTCCACGCTCTTTCAAAGGAAAACAATCCCTTCGCTTTGGAGCTCAGTGCATATGTGTGAGGAAGGGGAATTGGGGAAAAGAAAGGTCAGTCAAAGGACTCTTAAAGAAATCACACTAGTGAGACCCCCTGGGAGCATCAGCAATGCTGGAATCTGGTTTTTGTTTCTGGATCGATGAAGATTTTGTAATAATTAGGAAGGCAATCCATCCCATCTGTGGACTGCAGTTACAGCCCCCACCTCCAGCTGGGGGAGAGCTCACTCCACTGCAGACAAGTCTCTGTTTTAGAAAATAAATGGGGAACAAAAACGCAGGCAGGGGAATCTCCCTGTGAGTTCTTGCACTGGAGGGTGGGGCTCGCTGGCTGCAGGGAACAGGGGTAATTTCCTTTATATTACCTTTCAGCTGAAGATGCCATGATTCTAAAACAGCATCCCCCCCCCCCCCCCCCACAACTCTCATTCTACTGCATTGAAAAGAAAATGGAAACACGTCTGGGTGGTTAGGGTTCATTAATTACATGTCTCTCTTTTTTGTGAATAACTCATGGGCTACATCAGACTGGACTTGGAGGGAGAGCGACTGAGAAAGAAGCTTTACAATCTGTGGCATTGTTATTCACTAACAAAAGGACCCCTACTTGTCCACAGAGAGGGAGAGTGTAGATGCTCAGTCAAATGGTCTTTCAATGCTTACAGATTCAGATGCATTGGAGCCCTTCCAAGTCTACCTACTGTATAACCGGATACACGTTCTTTAGATGGCCTTCCATTCACTCTGTTCCTCACTTTCTGAGTCCCACCTCCACATCAGATTTTGCTCTTTTCTTTCTGTACTTTTAGCATGCAGCAATAAACTAAGCTGAGCGGGAAAGAGGCCAGAATGGAAGGAAGAAGTCGGTCCAAAATGTTTGCCTTTGCAGTCTCATGGCTATGTGAACTGAGCCCCACATTTCAATGACAATAAATGCTTCCCCACCAGCTCACTGGAAATATTTCATCTGCAGAAACAGAGCTCCAGGAAGAAGCATGGTCTTGTGGTTAAGGCACAGAACTAGCACTCCGGAAACTTCGGTTCTATTTCTGGCTCCATCACAGGATTCCTACATGACTCTAAAGAAGCTATTTGACCTCTGTTTTCTCTAGCTGTGAAATGAGAATGATCATATTTACCACAGGGGGTTGTTTCTGAGGTTGGTAAAGTGTTTGGAGAGCCTCAGGTGGAAAGTCCAAGAACAAAGTATAATCCAGGCCTCCAGGTGTAGCCACAGACATTCACACACATGCACAGGGATGTGGACATGAATCTCACACACACTTCAGGCAGTTTCAAGGATTTCTCATAGGGTCTTCGTGAACAGATATTCCCTCTCTTTTCTCCCACAAAACCACATAAATATTCAAATGATGGCACTGAGCAAGGTCAGCAATTTATTATCTCCTCTCCTGTTATGTTCCAGGGTCTAAGGGTATGTCTACATTATGGGGCTATTCCGATTTTACAGAAACTGGTTTTTTAAAACAGATTGTATAAAGTCAAGTGCACGCGGCCACACTAAGCACATTAATGCGGTGGTGTGCGTCCATGTACCGAGGCTACCGTCGATTTCCAGAGCATTGCACTGTGGGTAGCTATCTCATAGTTCCCGCAGTCTCCCCCGCCCATTGGAATTCTGAATTGAGATCCCAGTGCCTGATGGGGCAAAAAACATTGTCGCGGGTGGTTCTGGGTATAGCCTCATCCCTCCCTCCGAGAAAGCAGTGGCAGACAACCGTTTTGCACCTTTTTTTCTGGGTGAACTGTGCGGACGCCATACCACGGCAAGCATGGAGCCTGCTCAGCTCAAGACAGCAGTCACGGACATTGTAAACACCTCGCGCATTCTCGTGCAGTCTATGCTGAACCAGGACCTGCAAAACCAGGCGAGGTTTAAACAGATTTAAACAAGCAGTGTAGACCAGGCCTAAAAAGGTGATTATAGGCCTACTGAAGAGTCTTTAGCAAGGGGGCTGTGGAATAACATGGAAGCATTGCCAAGGGAGTTACAGTGACCGACTAGGAGCATAGAGGGTGGGAGCCCTGCAGGGCAGGCTGGTATGAGGAACAGAGCACACAGGCCATTTAAGTGACCTAATGAGAGGGTGTGGGTTCCACAGGGCAGGATGGGAGGGGAAACAAAACACAGAGCAAATAAAATCTGCCCTTTCCTCACAGGCTCCCTCCAAATGCTGCTCGTCTCTTGCCTTGATCATTGCAGCTGTCTCCTCAGAGTCGGTCTAAAATCCCACTGTTAAAGGCACCTTTTTCTTCCTGTTTGAAATTCTCTGTTGAATCTGACGCTGTAGGAGACAGGAAAGCAAACTCCTCATTTTCACCTGGAAGGCTCTGTGTCCTCTTATCCTCACCTATAGCTCTGCCCCATCCCCTCTCCCTTCAGCTACACTCTTCCCAGTCCTCTAGCCATACTCCTCCACTTGTCTCCTCCTCTTACTCTTGGCTGCTTTCCTCCTTGGATGTTGCCCTCGACACTTCCGATGTCCTTACCTGCCAAACACCCCCTTTCTCCTCCTTAAAACACAGCATGCTCCTCAGTCAGTCTCCCGTCCCCTTTTTACCACTGGCAATTCCATCCCCTGAAGAGCTGTTCTCCTTATCTTATTTATACTCTAAGCCCTCCAGAGTAGGGAGCATATCTTCATACAAGTTTGTAGCGTGTCTTGTATATTTACAGCCTTATCTGTTTTCTCATAAACAACAACAGGGTGCTGAAGAGACCTAATGGAAGAGGTGCAGGGCCTGAAGGACTTTCTGGAACAAGAAACAAACAACACAGGAAGTTTGAGTGACCTCATGTGAGGAGATGTAGGTCCTGAAGGACAGAGTGGATTGAATTACAAGAGCATATTACAGGGAGCACCTAGCATTAGGGCTGTCAGCTGTCCATGATAGGCTGGAATGGGGAAGGATGCACACACAGATTAAGTGACCCACTGGAGGATGAGCGCCATGTGGGACATCCTGAAGCAGGTCCTGCATTAAATACTTGTTTATATTCCTTCTCCTTTTTAAGTTGGGCCCTACCAAATTCACGGCCATCCTTACTTCTACACTGTTGCTGGCAGTGGCTCTGCTTTCAGAACTGGGCTCCCAGGCAGCAGGCACTGCTCCCCAGCTGCCCAGCTCTGAAGGCAGCACTGCCACCAGCAGTAACACAGAAATAAGGGTAGCAGTACCGCTATCCCCCGAATAACCTTGTGACACACCCGCACACACACACAAACTCCTTTTTGGATCAAGACCCCTACAATTACAACACCGTGAAATTTCAGATTTAAACAGCTGACACTGTAAAATTTACGATTTTTAAAATCCTATGACTGTGAAATGGACCAAAATGGACTGTGAATTTGGTAGGGCCTATTTTTTTTGCATAGCTTTTCCCAGTTGAATTCTTGTTTGAACTGTGGGGTTTGTGCTGGGTCTTTCCTCTTCTAAATCAGCAGACTCAACAGAGCAGGCAAATCATCAGTGTCTAAGAGTTCATGCCCTATTTCCTCACCTCCTCCATTCGTACTGACACCGAGGTGTACAGCATATGGCCAGGGAGAGAGAGTGTCCACGTGCAGCCTGCCATGGCCTATTTCACGGCCAGCCAAGCTTCCCCATGAGCCATATTAACTGCAACCTGCCATGACCAGCAGCAGTACAGAAGACCCTATCAAGAGGGCCCCAACTTAGCAGACACACAAAGGGGACAAAGAAGTGGCTTCTGGCAACTGCCACTGTGTGACACACAATAGCTGTGCTGCTTGCTCCTAGTCTGGTACTTTAAAGGGAGAATTGGTTTCAGAGCAAGGGAAGGCTGCTTTCCCCAGCCACTATGTAGGGCACAGTATTGCCAACCACAAGCATTCCAAAGCCATGAGTCAGGCCCCCTCAAAGTCATGAGATTGGAAAAAATAATATATTTTGGGTTCTTCTTATTTGCTTTCCATTTTCCCAACTTTTTGGACATCATGTTTTCTAGCTTTTCTCCACAACTATGAGAGCTAGAAACTTACTTCAAAACAAAACAAACAAATGATGAGATTTTCATGCAATAACAACAGGAGCTAGGGCTTTAAGATAGATACCAAATACCTTCATTTTCATGATATAACATTTCTTATGGCAACAGGCAAGGCTTTTATTCTTCAGCCAGGCATGTACTGACTGTTTTCTAGGTCCAACTGCACCTGCCATGTTAGGGATCATTTTATGTCTACACTGCAAAAATAGATAACAATTGTTCTTTGCTGTGTAGTGTTAAGTGGACTGCAGATACATTTTGGTGCAGTGGCATGCAGATCATGTGGTGCGTATACCAATCCATCTATCTTTATAGCAGCAGTGCTACTATCCAAAGCCCACTGAATCAATGGAAAGACTCTCACTGACTTTTATGGACTATGGATAAGGTGATCATAGAGAAGAGCTCTGGTTCAGGGAGAAGACAGCACACTGACTTTCCTTCTCTCTGGAGTGCTCATACAGGAATGATGCTTGGTGAGAAGGGGGATCTAGAGCTCTACTGAGAAATATGCCCCACTGGTGAAAAACAAAAATCACAATCCACTTCAGTCACAGGCCTACACACAGCTGGGGCATAGCAGACCCATTCAAAGGAAATACAAAACAGCCTCCTTCATTCAGGAAGAACCCTATTTTGTGTCCTAGGCTCTCATTCCTCAAGCTCAAAGGACTAGAAATGCTGTGGAAACAGCAAATAAAATCCTGGACCCACTGACTTCATCAAGGCCAAGATTTCACTCAGCATCAGCAGCTTCTCTGTGGTGTGGAAGGGAGTCCCATAGTTCAGTCAATAGCACCATCTACTCTGGTCAAGTAAACAGCATAAAGGAAAGGCGTCCCAGCCAATCCTTAGCTGGAAAGATAGTTGGGCTATGCCATGGGACAAAGAGTTACTGCACTTTATTTGTTTAAAAAAAAAAAAAGTACTTAATTTCATGTAGACCAATTTCTAGAGTAGATGAAATTTTCCAAATTTTGATTTTGCAGTGAAAGTTTGATTAAAAAATGGGATGAATTTTACAGAAAAAAAAGTCATTCTACTTTCTGGTAAGCACAGAACTGGGCAACATTTTCTGAATTTCAAAATTCGGATGAAGTTTGAGATTTCAACAAAAAAGGATGAATTCTGCACAAAATTTTCCCCCATTTTTCAACCTGCTCCAGTAATTCCTAGTTGTTCTTTCCCCAAGTCCTTCCCTTTTCTCACACAAACAAAAAGATTATTTCTAAACATAGCTACAATGGGAAAGCAAGGATTAATTTCACTCAACAGCAGTTGTCATATTTAAAGAAACAGACATGTTCTTTCCTTACGCCTTTAGTACCACCTTTAATTATTAGAACCAAAGAGATTTTAGAAGAGCAATGTGTGCTGTTTGCCTATACTGAGTGACATGCAGAAAGTAATCACAATGCACTTAGCCAACTTCACTTATTTGCACTGAGCCCCTTTCTAGTTCACAAGCACTAGCACAACAGAGCTATGTGTCTGGATTCCCAACACTGCAGCAAAGTAACAAAACTCTACCTTACTCCAGATTGAAAGGAGCAAGGCTTTTGTGATAAAGCCTCTGTCCCAAATCTGGACCTTAGCATCCAAAATTTGGGGGCTTAACATGAAACTCCCCCCAAGCTTATACCCAGCTTGGCTCTGATCTCGCTGCCACCAACCAGGATTCAGTGCCTGGTACACTGAAGCCCCCCAAAATCGTCCCTGGGGGACCCCCCAAGACCCAGAACCCCTGGGTCTCCTATCTCAAACGGGAAAACAAGTTCCTCCCCCTTGTCTCCTCGTTATCTGATCCCCAGCTTCCCTCCCTGGGTGAGCCTGGGCGATGCAGTACTTAACTCCTTGAATACAAAACAAAGAGGCCAATCAACCTCTCCCTAAGGCGATGCATTCAAACCTAGTAAAGCTAACATAAAGAGATTTTCCACCCCCCCTTTCCTGTAGCCTAACCAGAGAAAAACCAAAAACCTCAACCAGGTTTTAAAAAGAAACTTTATATAAAAAGAAAGAAAATACAGAAAAATATAACCCACTGCATTAAGATGTCAATTACAGGCTCTTGCTTATAAGAATTAGGAATACACAGTCTGATTCAAAAAATAGCCAATTTAAACCAGTCCAGCAATTACACCCATGTAAATACAAACCAAAGCACATAACAGCCTATTGCTTGGTTTCCTTTGTACTCACACTTGATAGTAGAATATTAGAAAGAAGATTGGAGTTAGCAGAAAAGCTGTTTCAATCCATAGCCGGGAGAAACAAAAGACCCCGAGTTCCTTTCCCTCCCAGACTTTAAAAAAAATCCAGTTCTCTGATTGGTCCTCTGGTCAGGTGCTTGATTCCCCCCTGTCCACCCCTTACAGGTAAAAGAAAATTAACCCTTACCTATCTACTTATGACAGCTTTAAAAAGATTAAACAAAACCAATGTAAGTGTACCTGAAAGTGTTCACATTTGCATTAGCGGCTATGAAACCCTTTGACACAAATCCTAAATGTTAGACATAAATGGCATCCCTAGAATCCAGCCTCTTGCTCACAGCAGATTCCAGGGTGGGAGCTCAAAAGAAGACAGGCATCACCAGGAATAACCATATGAAGGGTTTAAAGTGTGCAGGGGGTAAAAATATAACAGAGACTGGGGAAGGCACGGGAACAGAATCTGGTTCCACCACAGACAAGGCTTCTTGAGGATCAGTAATCCTAGCTGCCATCACTCACTTCCACAGTCTCTCTTTTTCACCCTTGTTTAAATAAGAATACATTTAACATCCAGTTGGGAAAGAAGGAAGTTACCCCTGCTGTTTCCTCTCTAACAGGTACTGTGTGTGCCTACATCTGCCTCTCTTCCCAAGCAACCAGCAGAGGGGAGTCAGTTCAATCACAATGGAGCCTAGAAAGGACCTCAGGGGAAAACAACCTTTTTTGGGATACATAAAACAGGTTTTCATTAACAATCAGATCAGGGCAACAGCTCAGCCTCAAACTGGGAAAACAAACCGAGATCAAGGTCACCAAGCAGCTCCAGGGCAGTCGTTCTCCAGCTTTATCTGCAGCAATCCTAAATCCTGGGCAAAGGGACTTTGAGGTGGTGTTATCCTCTGATGGAATGTCCACTCCCAACACCAGCTACTGCACTTGGACTCCTCTTTACTTCAACCCTCCCCATCCACAGGGGAAAGCTTTACCAGAATCAAACTCTACTACTTATTCTTTAATGCACGCGCACATGCACACCCCTCTCTTCATCAGTGGAGAAACAAGTATCTCTGTCATGGAAGAGATAAAGAGTTACAGTGAGATTACTGCAGCTAGATCCCACAAGGTGAGAATTATTTCCAGGCCATGCATCATTATCAACATCACAGCTTCTTGGATAAATCATTTATATAAGACTGGGAGAAGGCAAGCGAGGGGGAGGGGGTCGAGGTCCTTGCATGTGGGCTGGTGATCAGGAGTGTGCTATTGTGTGCAGGATGCATGTGAATGGGTGTCAGCATATTGGGGAGGGAAGGAGGGAGTGTGCAGACAGTAACAGAGTGGTGTTTGCTGAACAGCACTGAATTAAACCCACATTGCTAAAGAGATGCTAATACGCACTCTTTGTTGCAGGGGAGAAATGTGCAAGTTTCCACTGACTCTGCTGCTGTTATGTAGAAGGGAAGGAAAGAGGCAAACAAAAGAGTGAAAGATGAAGAGAAGAGGAAAGACAAGACCTGGGGGTTGGGGTGAGAAGTGGGAATAGATTTGTAATTTATGCCTCCACTTCAGCAAATGTTTTCACTAACATTAGCATTGCTAAAGCTGAAAGGGCACAAGCGAATAAGAAACAGCAGGAACCTGTGGCTTTACGGCACTAACATCTGCTGTAATGAACTCCTCGCAGACTCCGTTACAGCCCCTTCCATCATCACCTCAGTGCTCTCCACTTCCTGCCTGCTCTCCAGACACACTGCCAGCAAAACCAGGAACCCAAATGTTAGCCATGTGGGTGCCCTTTTAGTGACGGCATCGAGCCACTCAGCCAGGCCTGTGTGTCTTTTGAAAGAACGGAAGAACTAAAGAAAAAAAAAGTCGCTCAGAATGTGGAGCTCCCATTCACCTACAGGGATCACACTGCATGCTGTGTTATGCCTTGACTAGCTCATGTCAAAATACACCGCAAAGGGGGAAGTCATGGAACTAGTAACTTTAAAGTGTCATTACAATCACAAAAGGAACTAAATAAAGAGACCTCCTTACTCAATACAGATCTGCTCCCTGGAGTCATACAGTCATATAAGCTCTCTTTCCTGACAAACGTTTATTTCTGTTAGCATCACACAGCCAGTGCCACAAAGGGAAAGAGACCTGGATTCCAGTCTGGTCTGTACAGCATCAGCTGCACAGCCCTTCAGGGTCTAACTGTAGAATCTGTCTCCTGTGTTACCACCAGTCACACAGGACACAGCTTGACTTTTCAGGCTGTGTTTGCAGGGTTGCTGGTTAGAAAAATCTTTAGATTTGCAAGCAGAGAAAATGGCACCTGAAGTCCCAAACACTGAACCTCACGGTGTCATCTTCACAGATTCACTGTTCTTAATAGAAACATTGAGTATAATGAGACAGCAAGAGGGGACCTGCTTTTTATTTTAGGAAGAGGACCCAGTCCAAGAAAAAGGGGGAGAAAAATAGACAACATAGGAGAACTTCAAACACTGCTGATTGTAGCCAAGCGGGTCTCTTTCCTATGCAATGTCTGGCTTCACTGACTGGTCAATCTAATGTCCCTCTCCCTTTGCCACACAGTTGCAATTACATCACTTGGGAGGAGTTCCACTGCGATTCACATAAACAGCATGTAGAATTCCATAGGCATCCACTTTCCAATTAGTTTGGGATAACGGTGCTAGCTTATTTTGTTACTGCGCTGTCTTTCCAATAGTTTGCCTGGGGCCTACTATGAAAGGGCCAAACTGAAAACCACAGATCCTCAATTAAGGCTCTCTAGCTCAAGGATCCAGAGGTGTCCCTGGCTGTGTATTTGGGGCTATGGTGCCTGAAGAAGCCTACACCTTAGTGTACTCATATCAGCTAGGCAAAAGCCTGCAATCCTGGCTGGGGACAAGAAGTTTCCTTCTCTTTCCTGTTACCTTTTCTGTATATTAATGGGCAAGAGACCCAGGGTAAGACCCCTTCAAAAAGTGATGAAAGTGCAAAACTGACGGCACTGGAGAAAACCTAGCATGGTGCAGGCAGCGCTATGAAACTTTCATCATACAGCTCTGCTCATGCATCTCAATCCTGACCTGCCAACACCTCCTACTACTGCTATTTTAATCCTAGGCTCCCAGAGATTCCATCTCTGTCAAGCAGGATAAACACCAGTGTATCTATTTTTTTAAAGCCATCTGCGTGTTGGCCTATATCTTAGTCAAACAGAAGCGATGGTGTTACCTTGCAATAAACAATCAGAGGTTCACGCTGTTTCTGGTACAGCATGGTAGTCAGTGTCACAACATCACACTCCATTTTTCCACTACACAACCCACATAGAGTTGGCACTGAGGTGTGGGAGAAGAAAGAGGGAGAGGGAAATGTACCCTAGAGAGCTTGTGATCCTTGTTCCAAGTTGTACATGCCAATTCTAATAAAAATCAAATGCACAACAAAGTCAGCTCCATGTCTGAGAATGGCAATGAATTCCCATCACGCAACCTTCTGATCGGGGTGGTAGTAACGTTTTCTGGAGCAACAAAGAAAACTCATACGAACGAATGCTCCTATCGTTTCTCCACTGAAAGCTCTTGAAAGATAAATAAAACCTTAAACATCACTTCCCTTTTTAACAGAAAATACAGCACAATAAAAAATATTAACGTTCTCTTCCATTAAAAAGAAGAGAATAAATCTCTCCTGTCAGGCTCATATTCAGCTTTTCCCCACCCTGTTTTTCATTCCTTTTCTTCCTTTAATTATACTTTAATTCTGAGTTTAGCGCTCACAAAACTAGAGGGATAGACAGAGCAGGACAGGAGTTGTACGACCTTCCCATACATATAGATCTAATCCAGTGCTTTTCTTTCTACACCTGCACTCAGCCTGCTATTCCAGTCTTGGGCACCCACACAGTTCTACCACCCTGTTTCAATCCTGACCTACAGCACCCCATTCTAATCCCCATCCTGAGCCCTGAAGCTCTCACAATGCACCTAAACCCTGACCTGCAGCACCCTTGCTAATCCAGTTCCCCTGGCCTCTGTTCAACTTTGCCAAGGCACTGAAATCCTGACTTGCACCACCACTATTATATTCCAATAGATTAAGAGAGTCTCCCTGGAGCACACGGTGCTAACTGTGCCAAAATATTTGTGTGGTTTTTTTCCTTGTCTTTGTATCCCCTAAATGGACAAATATTCCCTATTATGGGTCAAGCTTGCAAACAACCAACTCATTTTCACTTATGCTGACCCAGGACTGAAATCTAATGTCAGTCTCTAGAAGCAAAGGTGTGGTGCATTAAAACTAGTCCATCCCCACAACCCTTATTTCCCCTCCCCCCACCCCATTTTAAACAGTATCTTTGTAAAAGAAACATCTTCCTAAGTGAAGCAAGCTGGGGGGTTAAATCTTCTAGTTGAGAAACAGCTTAAAATTCCTACTCATCTTTAATTACCATTTAAAATGAAGGCTTGGCTCATTTTCCTGTAAGATCAAATTGTCAAAAAATGCTTTTAACAAGACAGAGGACAAATCTGCACAACATCCAGTTCTGGTGACACACACCTATCACATTCCATAGCCATCCTCTTTCTTCACAATATGGGAGGAAAATGACCAGCTATGTTAGTTAGGCTTTAAAGTTTCAACAAAGATTACAAGCTGTCTGCCTGTCACAGGCTGACAGACCACTCCAAAGGTCTGACATTTAAAATTATGGTCTCTTCCAAACTCCACAGCCATCAAACTTTATAGAGCCTCACTTCTGAGATCTAAAACTGAAGACATCTTTTTATATCTGCACTTAAAGGGAAAACACTCACACGTATATTTTCCTATTGCTGAAGGGTGACAAAGGATAAATGTATCAGAGGGGTAGCCGTGTTAGTCTGGATCTGTAAAAGCAGCAGAGAATCCTGTGGCACCTTATAGACTAGTCTATAAGATGCCATGGGGTTCTCTGCTGCTTTTAAAGGATAAATGGTGCAGAATCAAGAGATAAAGATAAAGGCATCAAAACTGATTTCATTCTGGGCAGCATGCAGCTGAATTTTATCATAGGAATCAGGGATGGGGGTAGAGAGCAGGATACATGCTCCTTAGTTATTTGGGGGGAGGGGGGAATCACAAACACACATAAACAACTTGAAGGGCTGACTTTAAATGACTCAAGATCACCAGATCTGTTTGCTCCTAGGAAATTTTGGGAGCTGTTAGACAAGGCTTAGGTAACTTAGTCTGACCATGGCAGCCTGATTTACAAAATTAAGATCAAGTATGAGAAGAACATGATTCAATGCCATGTTTGAATCAATAAGAAATCAGAGTCCATAATTAAAAGGTAATTCTAGAGTTCAGTGGTTGCAATGATTATTACCTTGGCCTTTTTTTATTCCCACAGTAAGAAGCCCCCTATGTCCATCATTCAAACTGCACCCCTAGTTCTCCAGATTATTGAATAGAATGAAATTGTAAGCAGGGATGTAATTTCCCCTGCCAACAAAACAAAACAAATCAGTAAGAATCAAATGAATCACAAAGTTGGAGTTAATAGCAGGGGCAGCTTGCAAGCCACTCACTCAGCTGGGCTTCCTTGTCTCCCTTCCTCTCCCTCATCCGTGGCATCCAAATCATCATTTTCAAAGGAATGCACCTTTGTTATTAATATTAATTCAAAACAGGCCCACTCTCTCCATTCAGTATCTCCATATTGTGCAGGGGCCCAATCCCATGCTCCTTGCACACCCAAGTTTCCCACTGAATTCAGTGGGTGTTTTGGGTGCACAAAGAATGCAGAATTGAGCCTTTAATTTGGAATATCTGCTCTATTGCTTTACTTCTCTTTAATTTGTAGTACTGCACATTCGTAAACATACTCTGAATGTTCTTAAGCCAGTGCTCCTATTTCACATTCCTGAAAGCCTTTAAACAATGTTCTCCATTCAACACTGAACCTTCCCCCTATCATTAACTGCAACTTCAAAATACATCTTTAAATACCAGACTCTGGACAAATTATAATTAGCCAAGATCAAATTATAAGTGTTGCAACTTTTTAGAACTGTATCAAACACTGCACTGGAAAAGAAAGGCACTCAGCCTATGAGACTAGCAAAACATTAGCTGCTGCACAGGGTAGCAACCATTGCCAATTATAAATATTTAACCAGACACAAATTGTCACCAATATAGTCTTTGCATATCTGTGTCCTTCAATTTAGCCTTACATTTCAAAATTGTCTGACATACAAAAAATTCCATCTGTTGTTCTAAATCTCTGCCAGAAAGCAGGTCTCAGATAGACAGAACAGCTTCAAGATGGACCAGTGCTCTCACAGTAGATCATGCATGGGCCTGAGAGAGAATCCCTTATCCTTTGGACCAGTAACCTAGAGTCTGTTACACATTTCTACAGCACATGATACACAAAGATTAAGAAGCACAAAAACATGTGGTGTGCCTACCTAATTAGATAGTGTACTGTCTCCTTCCCTTCCACCACAGAAAGGTCTCTTTAAAATACACACAGAGCATAACATACACAACCATCAGCAATCGGACACACAAAAATGTCAATGATCCACTGGAAGAAGACTTTGACTCATGCTCCTGACACCAGAGGGTCAAAACTCCTACACTGTTTCTTACTGCAAAAGTAATCTGACCATCTGAAAGGTCCAAACTCTGGTCCCCTCTTTCCCCTGGAATTTGAGGCCTTCAGCAGTAAATACTGCACCTAACAAGGCAAAACTAATACTGCTCATTCTCCAACTCCTTTCTAGTTTCATCTGAAGATATTTATTTTCTCCCTTGCCTAGACCTCTTAATGCTTCCCAGTGTAACTGATTATTTACCATAGAGGAAAGCCTCCGAGGTTGTGTAGTTCATAGGAAAGATATTATACAAACAAGGGCCTTTGAGTAATGTCTTATTCCTGCATTAGACATGGAACTAATCCTGAAGTAAGATGCTACTCAGCAAAAGTAAGGGGTGGCAGAGTCAGCTACTAAAGTTGAACTGTATTTCTGCAGACGTGAGCATGCTCCTATTTCCCTTGTATGAGACCCATTTTACAACCTGTGCTCACCATGGATCACCTCAAGGGCTTCAGTGAGACTATTGTCAACCTAGGCAAAGGTGGAGGAACAGGGGGTTGGAACTGCACTGGCAGGCCCTATTCCCACTTCTCCACTCACGGTCTTACAAGTAACTGAGGGACCGAGCAAACATTTTTTAAACCCCTTTTAGAGGTATTTAATGGTGTCATTCTTTCTCTGTGCCACCATTTAACATCCACGTCCAATTTGCCTTCCTCTTCTACTAACAGTTTCCAACTCCATAAAAACAACAATCAAAGAAAAAAACCCACCTCTCAAATGCTACAGCCCGAATCCAAAGTAACCTCCTGCCTGGGGCTACTGTGATCCCTTGTGTGAAGCATTTTCACTTGTGCACAATTAATCAACGAGAAAACCAAAAGTAGGGAAGAGCTAGTGAATAACCCTCTTCCCCTCTCTGGGCGGACTGAAATAGCTGGGTTTCTTCCAGCTCCCCCCAAATCACTAGTTAGGGAGCAGTGGGAAACCAGCCCGGTACAGATGTGGAATAATTTGCTCCAGTTTCCTCTCCAAATAGAATGGGAACGTTTCTCGGTTTTCAATGACTTAAAAACGGCTCAGCCTCGGAAGCCGCCAGCAAAGCGGCGATTTTCCTGACGGCAAGCCTGTTATTAAAGCCCAGCTCGCATTCCTGCCGCCGTGGAACAGCGCGGACCCAGCCAGAGGCAGAAGGGAACAAACGTGCGCTCCGAAAACCAGAAGCCGAGACCGAGGGCAAACTCTGGAGGGGCTCCGGGGGTCAGCCTCCCCTGTGGGCGCCCAGGCCAGCCCGACCCCCGCGGAGACAGGCGGTGGCCGGGCGCAGAGGCGCCGCGGCTCGTTCATACCAACATCTTGTTGATTCGGTTCCTTACCTGCTCCGCAGCGCCCGAAGTTGCAGTGCAGCATCAGAGCCAGAAGCAGCACACTGGGCGCTGAGACGGCCCGGCTCCGAGCTGAAGGCATCGCTTCCCGGCTGAGCTTCTGTGTCCGTCCCCTCGGGGCTGGCTCCCAGGCTCCTTCTCCTCGGCTGCCTGCTTCGCCCCAAGCCCCCCAGCTCCCCGGCACTTCCCCGGCCCGGGATCGCCTCCTCTCGACGCGCTTGGGGGACGCGGCTCTCGGTAAGGCGAGGGAGGCGAGCCCGGGTAAGGGTCCCGCCCCTGCCGCTGGATCCCGCCGGTGCCAGGCTGGGCAGCTCCCCTCCCAAGTTGGGTGCCAAGGAGAGCGTGTCAGAGGAGCGGCCGCTGGGTGCGCATCACTGCAGGCTCCTCCTGCCGCCACCTCCCTGCCCGGGCGCTGCGCCTAGCACGGCCCTTGCATCCTGCCCCCAGTCCGGCTCCTGCCACACTGCCAAGGTGGCCCGCACGCCGGAGCCCAGGCGCAGGGGGGTGCCGGGGGCCCACGAGGGGGAGCCGACAGCCGAAGGAGCGGCGTGGGCAGGGCGCAGGGGGGGCGGTAGGGCGTTCGGAACGGCCCACGCCGCTCCGCCAGCAACGCGCAGCGGAAAACCCGGCAGGCTGGATCCGCAGTGAAAACCGGAGCTGGAGCCGCTGGGCACTTCCCTCCAGTCCGCTCGGAACCTCTTCGCCCGTCAATTTCTTTTCTGCCTTCCGCTTTGCACTTTCCTCAGTGGCCCACATCGTCCCCTTCCGCTCAGCTCGCTCTCAGCTTTATACATTATTACATGCAATGAGCTTCCAGCGCGACTCCAGCCATACATTGTGGCTCTAGCTAGACCAGGGGTTGGCAACCTTTCAGAAGTGCTCTGCCCAGTCTTCATGTATTCACTCTAATTTAAGGTTTCGCTTGCCAGTAATACATTTTAGTGTTTTTAGAAGGTCTCTGTCTATAAGTCTATAATATCTAAGTAAACTATTATTGTATGTAAACTAAATAAGGTTTTTAAAATGTTTAAGAAGCTTCATTTAAAATTAAATTAAAATGCAGAGCCTCCCAAAACCTTGGCCAGGCCCTGGGCACTGTGAGTGCCACTGAAAATCAGCTCGCCTGCTGCCTTTGACATGCGGTGCCATAGGTTGCCTACCCCTGAACACACCACCTCCCATGTGCTTGGATTTGGTGGTGGTTACTGGGCTGGGAGGGACAGATACAAACATATTCCAGTGCTGCTCTTTCCTCGGATGTTCCAGGAGGAGCCGGACAGAACATCCCACTGAAAAACCCTTAAGAACACTCTTATTTCTCTCTTCCTTTATCCTCCTATCAGTCACTTAAGGTGTCCCTTGTGCATTTTGTGATGTTTTCCAATGCTTCCTGCCCCCTTCCTTTTCTTTAGTCAGTACTTCATTTTCCATTTGATTTTTTTCCTAATTAAAAAAATCAGTCCAGCTGTTTCCAAAACAATCCTCAGTTCCCACTGGCCTTTGCCTCCAGCTGCTTTCACATGCACTGTAGCTATGGAGTATGGAGGAGAAGGGGGTTGTAATGGGTGAGTACAGCACTTATACCTGACATAAATTCTTTGTGTGGAGGCGGAGACGTCCAACTGAGAGAAGGAGAAACAAGGGAGGAAACGTTGGGGGAGGCTGGGGAAGCGAACGTTGTCAATTTTAGGTGCCCTTTCTATGGTCCCGAACAAATTTCCCTTGAAATTAAATGTAGGAGCAGAAGGGAGGAGAACCTGAAAGCGATTGGCCTTCATGGTCTCCCTCCCTTTTCTTGTAGGTCTGAGGAGCCCTGGAACAAGCTGCACGGTGTTTTAGATTTAAAACTTAAAAAAAAAAAAAGTCACTGGGTTTTCAAAGTATTAGGAGGCACTCTTAGCTTGCCTGATTTATTTTTATTTTATTTTATTTGGTCTGCAACAGATGAAAGTAAAATAGATTAGCAGTGTTAGGGGGGAGAAATCCATAGCAGAGAAATTCTAGCCCTCTTTGCCCCCCCCCATCTGAAAAGGAAAAGGAAAGGACAGTTAGGGTGAGCTGATGGGCTGCTTGCGCTCTGCTGATGTGCCCAGAGTGGAATTATTGCCTTTTGTGAAGGGGATTTGGGGGGGAGGGAGGTGGCAGCATTGGCCGGAATCAGCATCCACACCGTGCTGTTCTGAACCTTCCTTAGAAGCTTCCGAGTTATCTGTTACCTTTAATTCTTCCAGGTCCCTAGGCAGAGAGAGTGTAGCAGGTCTGGTGCTTCTCCTACTGTTTATTGCTTAGGGGGAAAGGGATCTGGCTCTCTAGCCAAGCAAAACCTCTTTTGTTCGATTAAAAGGGGGCGGCGGAGGGGAGGCTTCTTTCGTTTGTCTCGCTTTGGCATCTGTTTCTCTTTCCTAACTTTCCTGAACTGGAATACAAGGAGACTCGTGAGCAAGTTCCCTTTCCTCCCCTCCCTTACCTACCACCGTCTCTCCGAGCGACACGCAAAGTAGGGGGCCGGCGAAAGGACAGGAGTTGGCCTGATTCTTCAATTTCCAGCATTGTCGTACGTGGCAGGAGAATCTGGCCCACTCCCTATACATTCCCCAGACAGCCTGGCCCGCCTCCCGCTCCTCCAGATTAGATAGCCACGTTTCCCTTCGGCCTGGACAATTCTGCGGGGCAGGGAAGGTGCCTGAGTTATCAGCGATCTGATGCCTGCCCTTGATGTCGTTCTAGTGCAGCATGAAGTGATTGCGCTGGCGCCACGCAGGGCGGGTGAGGACAGAAAAAGCTCGGCAATTACTTGCAACTTGTACAGTTTCATTCACATCCACCGACCCAGACCAATGGGTTCTCTAGAGCCAGCGCCAGATCAGGGACAGGAGGCTGCAGGTTGCTTGGGGGCGAATATCTTTAGTTGCATGTTGGTTCTGGGGAAGTTTAGCAGAAAGGGAGAGTGTAAAAATACAATCCCGCAAGCAGTCATTTGGGGGAAGAGAAACAATAACTACATTTATCATCCTAATACCTGCCTCCCCTTCCCCTGCCCCTCCCCTCAATGCAATGCCACACTTGCTCGGAACATATTTCCTCCCAAAACTTTTTGAAGAGTTACAGCAAAGGGGCTCTCCTACGGCAGGCAGCAATTACGGCGAACCGTTCGGGGCTGGGTAGGGGGTCCCAGGACAGGTTTCATTCCTTTGTCTGGGTATTGGGAGGGAGGACGCGACGAGCGATGTACCTGGTTCTTTTCCTCTATTCACTTTTGAAAGTACCCCACAGAACCGCGCAGACTGGGCTTGCCAGCTGGAAACTAAGGGGAAAGATCTGACCGATCAAACTTTCCAGCTATAAGCGGAGCACTCCGCCTCATGTTGTGGGTGTGCCTTTTTCTCAGATAAGAAACCTTCCCGGTGGTTTAATACAGTCCATGCATTTTTGCCCTGATTTCGAAATAAATAATAATAATTAATAATAATCTCGACATATTTATTGCAGAGACACGTTTTCCCCCATTGTTTTGAACCTCTCCCCCATTCATCCCTTCCAAATTGTTAAAGCAACTAACTTGGTTCCCTATGTTTCACTGGCTCTGGCGGTGTCCTTACAACATGCCATCGGGACTGTGAAGTGGATCGGGTTTTTTATGCTGTGTGAGAAGAGGCAGCTATTCCCGCCCGCCCCCCGCCCAACACGCAGAGAAGCCGGGTGGACCCCCTTCATAGTTTGATGCGGCGTGAAAAGCTAATGGGATATTACTGCGGACCTTATTGAAGGGTGATTTAGCGTCAGCTAACAATAATGACAAGTTTTGTCTTGTAATTTTAAAGCTTTGCGCTGTTGCAAAGTCAAATGAAGAGAAAGCAGCTCTCAGTTTTTTCCTGACAGTTATTAATGAAACAGAGAACAGTGATGGACCTTGATGATCAGTGGAGCGTTTGGTGCCAGCAGTTCTGTTGTTTCTCTGCGCTGCACCATTTCAGGTTGGGCTGGTCTCGGCTAAAAGACATGGCAGTTGTTTATTTAGGTAAGAACCTCAAAAACAATAAGAACAGCTTGGTTAAAAACTCCCCTTCCTACCGCTGTCCTGCAATTATAAAAAATCAGCACCAGGGGGAGCTCTGCAACTTTAACCACTTCAGTGTATTCTCCGGCTAGAGGGGAAGTCAATGCTGTAAGGCTCCCATCCAGCCCTAGATATGCTGTGTATGGTTTCTCCGGGAAGAGACAGTAGCTGTCTTTTTTTGGTGTGGCCCTTAGGCATCATTCGACCAAAGAAGATCAAACAGCACAACCAACTTTCGAATAGGCACTTTCGGAAGTGTCAGTTTCTCAGGAGATGCATGAAAAAGTCCAGCCAAACTTCAGTCTGAATGCACTCATTTGACTTTAACAATGATGAATTGTTAACGCAGCACCTTCGCACCTGTCAGTTTGGGACAGGTAAAACTCAAGATTATCTTTGCACCCACAAGGTCTTTTAAGAGTTACTTCAGCTGGGCCAGAGAGCACCCTGGGGTTGGGAGATGCTTTTCTTGTTGAACATTTATTTATTGTGCCTACAAAAGTGCTTATCAAGGGGGAAAACACTTAGAGAATAACATTTTAACACATTAAGACAATTGTAGGGGAGATAAATACCAAAGAATTGCAGCACAGTAGCATTTAACTTCAAAAACGAGATCTACACAAAAAATGAGGAAGCTAGTTAAACAGAAATTAAAAGGAATAATCATGAGAATGAAATGCTTGCAAGCTTCATGGAAATGAAAAACAATACTAGAGACAATCTATATGTATATCCCAATTTAAAAAAAAAAAGTAAGAGGACCAAAAAATACAACCATGGCTAAAGAGCAGAGTAAAAGAGACAGTTAGAGGCAAAAAGTCATCCTTTAAAACCTGGAAGTCGTATCCTACAGATAAAATAGAAAGGAGCATAAACTCTGGCAAGTCAGGGATAAAAGTATAATTAGGCAGGCCAAAAAGAATTTGAAGATCAACTAGCAAAAGACACAAAAACTAACTGTGATGCTGTGTCAAAAAGAAGATAACTAGGTGCACTAATAGAGTCACCACTGTTACAAAATTGCAATAAGTCTTGTACGAAGTATGTCAGGTAAGATATCAATGGAAACGTCATAATCTGTTAAGTACGATTATGCCATCTGAATGCATGTATCATCATTGTATCAGAAGTAATGACTATTGGCTATGTGCTTGTATCTCAAACATATTTTCTTGGGTGATGCCCCAGGACAGATTTGCATCTAAAGTAGCCGGCCTGCTTGATATCAGCTCACTCAGCGAGTCCCTCCTAGAGATGTTTCAGAGAGCACTGAGGCAATGGCTGCCCCATGATTCAGCAAGGCATGTAAAGATATGTGATAAGTACATGTGATCGAAGACTCCATCTTTTGCCAGTAACTTTCCATGTACTTGGGCTGAGAGGGACTGTGTTTTTAGCTTCTTGTTAACCAGTGTGATGATACAGGAGGTCACTTTTGTTACTGCCTTGGTGAACTCCAATGTTAGAATAACCACCGGTATTGGGGAGTGATTGCCTATTTTGTATCAATCTGTCCTGAGTTTGGCATTCTCAGCTGTGACCCACTTCAGGCAAGGTCAAACTGGTATAGTCAGGACAGGATCCACAGAACCAGGTCAACTGGGCTTTGGATCAGAACCCCACACATTGAGAGTTTTAAAGGTTAAAGATCAGTGACCATGATGAGTCTGGTATGAGAACATAAGGCAACAACAGAAGCTGTCCATCTGCAGATGAAAAGAAGCTTGACAATGAAGCAAAGCTGGCTGATATCCGAGTTAAGGAGAAGCAAACTTTGCCCGAACTGGAAAAAGCAGCCAAGGAAAGGGAGAAAGCTACTCACCAAAGATGAATGCAGCAGCTGGAGGCTGAAAAGGAAGCGCATCTGTAAGAGTAATAAGTCACTAGACCCAGAAGGTATTCACCCAAGAATTCTGAAGGGACTCAAATATAAAATTGCAGAACTACTAATTGTGGCATGTAACCTATCGCTTAAATCAGCCTCTGTACTGGATGACTGGAGGATAGCTAATATAAGGCTCATTTTAAAAAGAAGGCTCCAGAGCGGATCCTGGCAATTACAGGCCAGTAAGCCTAACTTCAGTACCAGGCAAATTGGTTAAAACTGTAGTAAAGTATAGAATTATCAGACATATAAATGGACACAATATGTTGGGAAAGAATCAACATGGCTTTTGTAAAGGGAAATCAAGCCTCACCAATCTATTAGAATACTTTGAGAGGGATCAGCAAACATCTGGTCAAAGGTGATTCAGTGAATATAGTGCAGCTGGCCTTTCAGAAAGCCTTTGATAAGGTCCCTCACCAAAGGTTCTTAGGACATGTCTATATGTACTGCGCGGCAGTGGCGCAGCTATACCAATACACGGGTGCAGCGCATCTGGTGAAGACGCTCTACGGTGACAGGAGACAACTCTCATGTTGGCATAAAAAAACCACTTCCATGAGCAGCAGAAGCTATGTCAGTGGGAGATGGTCTCCCACTGACATACCACTGTACACACAAATGTTTATGCTGGCAAAATGTATGTTGCTTAGGGGGATGAAATATTCACACCTCTCAGTGACATAATTTTTGCTGACATAGGCCATAGTGTAGATATAGCCTTAGGTACACAGGTGCTAACTTTTCAGAGTGCTGGGGGGTGTTTGAGCCCAGCTCCACCTCAGGCCTTGCCCTCACTCCACCATACCCCACCTCTTCTCACCCCTGCTCCATCCCCATGGCCTCGCTCCCTCCCCCTCTCTGCCAGCCTGCTGTATGCCACGAAACAGCTGATTGCGGTGGGCAGGAGGAGCGGGGGTGGGGGCAGAAGGTGTTGATTTGTAGGGCCTGCTGGCAGGCAGGAAGCACCATGGCGGTGGGGGCGGGCTGCCGGTGGGTTGCTCTGCACCCACTATTTTTTCCCTGTGGGTTCTCCAGGCCTGGAGCATCCACGGAGTCGGTACTTAGGCTTATGCAAAGTAAGCAGTCATGGGATAAGAGGAAAGAGCCTCTCATGGATCAGTAACTGGTTGAAAGACCGGAAACAAAGGGTAGGAATAAATGGTCAGTTTTTACAATAGAAAGAAATGAATAGCAGGATTCCTAAGGATCTGTACTAGGACCAGTGCTGTTCAACATATTCATAAATGATCTGGTAAAAGGAGTAAATGATGAGGTAGCAATGTTTGCAGCTGATGCAAAATTAGTCAAGATACTTAAGTACAAATTTGGCTGCAAAGAGTTACGAAGGAATCTTACAAAACTGGATGACCGGGCAACAAAATGGCAGATGAAATTCAATGTTGACAAGTGCAAAGCAATGCACATTGGAAAACATAATCCCAACTATACATACAAAATGATGGGGTCTCAATTAATAGCTCCCACTCAAGGAAGAGATCTTGGCGTCATTGTAGATAGTTCGCTGAAAACATCCGCTCAAAATGCAGCAGCAGTGAAAAAAGCTAACAGAATGTTAGGAACCATTAGGACAGGGATAGATAATAAGACAGACAATATCATCATGCCACTATATAAACCCATGGTATGTCCACACTTTGAATACTGCATACAATTCTGGTCATCCCATCTCAAAAAAGATATATTAGAATTGGAAAAGATACAGCAAAGAGTGAGAAATGATTAGGGGTATGGAACAACTTCCATCTGAGGAGAGATTAGAAAGGACTGTTCAATTTAGAAAAGAGATGACTAAGGGGGGTGTAGGCTGGTTGGCTGGGGCTCGTCCCCCTCTGGGGCAGCGGGGAGCCAGACTGCCTTGCTGCATTGGTCAGGTGTGTTGGGGAATTAGCGTGGTCCTGCAGCAAACAGTCAGTATTAGCAGGCCCAGGCCCTGCGTCAGGGCGAGGCAACAAATAGTCACTAGTGCAGGCCCTCAGGCAGAGACTGAGCAAATAGCCAGTATTAGCAGGCCTAGGCCATGGGTCAGGGTGGAGCAACAACCAGTAGTAGGCTCAAGCCTCTAAAGGCCTGGGAAAGGCAGAGACTGCCACCCACGAGTTGGGTGGCAGGGGGGACACAGGCCCATTCGCTCCACTGCTTCCCAGTCCAGGGCCCTATCAGTGTCAGAAGCAGGGCCGGAGCTTCTATTGAGGTGAACAAGGCAATCGCCTAGGGTGCCAGGATTTTCGGGGGGCGGCATTTTGCCGGGGGTGGCGGCAGGCGGCTCCGGTGGACCTGCCGCAGTCGTGCCTGCGGAGGGTCCATTGGTCCGTGGTTCCGGTGGAGCTTCCGCAGGCATGGCTGCGGCAGCTCCACCGGAGCCGCAGACCAACGGACCCTCCACAGAAATGGCTGCGGCAGCTCCACCGGAGCCGTGGGAACAGTGCACGGGGCGGCGAAATGGCCATGCACCTAGGGCGTGAAAAACTCTAGTGCCAGTCCTGGTCAGAAGACCCTCAATGGGGATCCTGGCTGCAACACACTGACATGGGCTCAGGCAGTGCTGCAGCCACACTATAGTTGTCTGCCCCAGGCTACTTCCTTCCTCCCCCTCTAGAGGTACCTGAGTCACAGTGGTGTCCTCCGGGGAGTCTAGCACCATGGGCTGCTCAGGATAGCTGGTGAGCAGTAGGTTTGGCAGCTCCTCTGGGTAACTGGTGCACGGTAGGCCTGGCAGTTCCTCGGGGTAATGGGCAAACGGTAGGCTTGGCAGCATATCTGGGCTCAGGCTAGCTTCAGGTGTTGTCTGATCTGGCCAGTCCTCAGGTCGGCCGCTGATCACCGTGGTCTCCCCACTGGGAGCTACGCCCCAAGTGTCTGGTTGCTCCAGTGGCTGAGAGCCAAGTGAGGTCTGGGGGTGGGCTTTTATACTTCCTGTCCTGAGCCCTGACCGCTGAGGGGTGGGCGCAGGGTTTGCTGACTCCACCCAATTTGGTGTCCAGAGAGGTTCATCCCCCTCCGGGGCGGCGGGGAGCCAGACTGCCTCGCTACAGGGGGATATGATAGAGGTCTGTAAAATCATGAATGGTATGGAGCAATTGAATAAAGAAATGTTGTTTATTCCTTCACAAACACATTGGAGTCACTGAATTAATAGGCAGCAGGTTTAACACAAACATAAGGAAGTACTTCTTCACACAAGTCAACCTGTGGAACTCATTGCTAGGGCATGTTGTGAATGTTAAAAGTATAACTGGGTTCAAACAAGAATAAGGGGTAGTCTACACTGGTGGGGAAGCGTCGATGTAAGATACGCAACTTCAGCTATGGGAATAGCGTAGCTGAAGTCGACTTTTCTTATTTCAACTTACCTCCCTTCCTCATGGCGCAGGATCGATGGCCGCGGCTCCCCCGTTGACTCCGCTTCCGCCGCTCGCCCTGGTGGAGTTCTGGAGTCAACGGAAGTATGTTCAGGAATTGATTTTTTGCATCTGGATGAGACACGATAAATCAATCTCCAATAGATCGATCGCTACCCGCCAATCCGGTGGGTAGTGTGGACGTACTCTAAGATAAGCAAATAGAGGATAGATCCATCAATGACTATTAGTCAAGATGGTCAGGGATGCAACCTCATGTTCTGGGACTTAGAAGGACTTTCACTGTGATGGCTGCTTAGACTGAGGTGGGGCTAGGTAGTGGAACTATGTACCCCAACCCCTGAGTCCCTCTCAGAGCCTCTGACTGCCAGAAGCTGGGACTGGATGACAGGGGATGGAGCATTTGATAATTGCCCTGTTCCATTCATTCCCTCTGAAGCATCTGGCACCAGCCACTGTCAGAAGACAGGATACTGGGCAAGATAGACCATTGGGCTGACTCAGTATGGCTGTTCCTATGTGTTCTCTCTCCATACACCATTTTACCACTAATGATGCAGTACTAGTGGATTAGACACAATGGTCTATCAATTTTCTGTCAAGAATCCAAGTTTGAACATCCAGGCTGCAAAACATTCAGATAAGCAAAAACAGATAAACAAGCACACACATACAACGTGTAAGTGCCACAATGTAAATTCCCAGGTCTAGTATTACCAATGGGGCTGGAAGCACCTCCTATTATCAAGGCTGCCTGACACTTCCCATTCTAAGACCTTGTTTTCAGTTGTTTATAACTTAACCAAACTTTAACTGTTTGGACTGAATTTTTTCTATTTTGGGTGTCTGCCATGAGCTATTTTTTTTTTTTTTTAATTTTCAGATGAAAATTATTCATCCATTTCTAAGCTAAGGACTAGGAACAAATACATTGTTTGCCTATGTAAAAAAAATCTTGTCCCTTTTTCTTTGAAACACTCTCATGCTTCGGAGTAGCAACTTGAAATTTGGGAGGGGGTGACTTTTGTGTGAGCGATGTGCCTTTTGCTCTTCTCATGATAATCTAGACAACTTTAGCTAAATTTATAAGACTGAAAAAAAATGCACTTTGCATATGCTCAGTAGAGACTTACAAGAGCTCCACAAGTTACATCTCCAAAGATTCTGTCCCCAATGAGCATGCTAGAACCTCTCACAGATCCTAGTGCTGACCAGACTGTGCATGCAGCATCCCCACAGAGTGATTGAGCTTGCTCCAGATCAGGACTATATAGGGGCTTAGAAGGACTTTCAGTGTGATGGCTGCTCAGGCTGAGGTGCGGCTAGGTAGTGGAACTATGTACCCCAAGCCCTGAGTCCTGAGTTTAAATTGTCCTCTGTGATAACCAGTCAGAATATGCACTGGATTGCATAGGGCTCTGTCTCCCAAGAGCTGCAGGACAGGAGGGACTAGTTTAGCAACCTTAGGCATGAACATATTCTGCCAGTTCTGTCAAGGGCAACGCAATGGTGGACGAAGAGTACACTCATCCTCATGTGCAACATGTCTATCCACGGAAGTAGGATGTGGGGCGGCTGCTGCACAATTGTACTCAGGCCCTCTCTTCCTACAGTGCATTCCTGATCTCTTGCCAGTACTATGCTGCTTGAGGCCATACTGGTTGTGGTTCCTGGCCCTTGTCTAGGGGCTAGCTCTATCAATCTGAAGACTAGCCTGGCACACACAACACATTACATGAGACTCTTGCCTTTAGTGGTAGTTTGTGCAAGAGTCAGCTATCAGCAGAAAACAAGGAAAATCCACGTGATTGATTGCTTCTGCATAGCACACAGTCAGAGGTGGCCACTCCCACTTGAAATAGTCCTCCCCATTGCAGCTTCCATCCCACCCTCATCAGCTCCTTTTGGGTTGCTTTCTGGGACTGTGCTTCTCAGTGCAGAAGAGGCTTATTCTGACTCCCATGCCTAGCTGATGCACTGCACAGCAGAGCTGCTATGGTGACTGAGGCCCAAATCCTCACTCAGAGAATGTTCAAACAGTGAGCATTTTGGGTAAAAGACACAAAGCCCACCTAGTTCAAAGCCCATTCCAGGAGAGATGGAAAAGGAAGAAATTATTGGTTACACATAATATCTAGTTCTGCAAGCATTTTGCAGAAAGGGCCAAATCCTGGTTTCTTTAAAATCACTGACAACACTCCCACTGCCTTCCATGGGACTAGGACTTGGCCCAGAGGATGGTATTAGTAATGGAATGAGAAGTCAGTTTCAGGTAGCAGAAATAGCATCGTAGCACAGGAGGAGATACAGCACAGCTTAAAGAAGGAGGCTTAATGAGCAAAGTAATTCCCTGCCCAACAATTTCTTATGGCCTTTACTTTTTCAGAAATGGTGTGCTGCATTTTTCTCCTTGGCTGGAAGCAGAGTTGGCCCCAGGCCTTGTGGCAGCAGGTCAGAAGCCAGAATTAAATCCTACTGGTTAGTCCATAACCCACTGATAACACAAATATTATCTAAACTGAGATGCCTTATTCTGCCCTTACTGGATCTGTGACTTCTACAAAGTTATTGGGGACTATGAGCTCAAACAAGGAGAGAACACAAATCCTCCACTTCACTCCCACCACTTGTATCTGGGGCAATGAGGCTCAGTCAGGTGGACTATCGTTAAACATTTCAGTGTAATGGGAAAGCTAAATGTGGATTAGATGTTAACCCCCCACTAGGGACCGAATGATGGAAAGTGTTGCGACACAGAGGCCCATTGGTGCCAACTGGCAAAGGTTTCACTGCTCTTTACATGCAATTCCTGCCTCAGACCCAACAAACTGTGAAAGTAGAATGAATTATATTGTAAAAATAAGAATGGATGAAAGAAATGTTGTATGTACCTTTAAGCAGAAATAAGAAATGTTGAAATACAGGTGCCAGGAAAAGAAACATTAGGCATAAACAAGGGTGCTAATGGCGAAACATTAACAGAAGATCGGTAATAGTTAGTAAGGAAATAAGATATGCATGGCTAGCCCACGTAAACTTATCAGATTCTGCTTCCTTTGTTATCTTGCTAAATGCTCCCCCCTTTTATCTGTATAAATAAGATAGTTTGAGTCTTGCATGGTGCTCACATTATCTGGGTGTTATTAGCAGAACACTGTGCTAATAAAACAGAGTGGTCTGACAAACTGTGAGTCCTGAGTCTAACTTTGACAAAACTCACTACACCTAATATGGTGCTTTCATGGTATTTATCCACAAAGGGTAGCATGCGAGGTTTCTACTTAAAGCTTGTAACTTATTGATACTCCTCATAATCATTGTGAGATGTGTGTACAGGTGATATTTAAGGCAAGTATAACTATATTGAAAATTATGGTCTCGAAATGAGATTGAGTAATCAGGGAATCCTAAATCTCGATGCTGGCCCATTCAAGCAGGAGGGAGTTGTCACCCTTCTCCGACTAGCCAATTACATAATGTATTGCTCAATTGTCTGTCTTTGCCCTAACCCAGAAAAGTCAAAGGAAAACCATCAAAGACAAACTACAATAATCAACACCTCTTGGAAGTGAAAAGGAGCATTATGGTAGACAGGGGATGGCCTTGTCTGTGAATAAAGGCAAAAGACTGATTCAGCATGGAGAAAGACAATATGGATTGATTCAGCATTCACTGAGGAAGTACCTTGATGAGCAGGGGTGCTTCATGAAAGACTGGGTCCTAGTTCCTTGGGACTAGCAAGTGGTGCAAAAGACTGAACTTTGGGGTGAGAATCTACATTATTAGATAGAAAAGGTAGCTATTAATAAGTGTAGGCCCTAGTTCACATTTTATGATTTTGTTTCATATGTAGCCATTTGTTTCCACTACTCATGTGCAGGGCCAGCTCCAGGCCCCAGCGCACTAAGCATGTGCTTGGGGTGGCATGCCGCTTGGGGCGCTCTGCCGGTTGCCAGGAGGGCGGCACACGGCTCCGGTGGACCTCCCACAGGCATGCCTGCAGAGGGTCCGCTGGTCCCGCGGCTCTGATGGAGCATCCGCAAGCATGCCTGCGGGAGGTTCACCGAAGCCACGGGCCCAGCAGACCCTCCGCAGCCACGTCTGTGGGAGAGCCACCGGAGCTGCGGGACCAGCAAGCGGCAGAGCGCCCCCCGCGGCATGGCGCTGTGCTTGGGGCGGCGAAATGGCTAGAGCCAGCCTTGCTCATGTGTTTCTCATTGAACCTCTAGTATTTTTTAAATCAATCTCCTTTTGTTTTGCTATAATTGAACTCAAGTGCTTTGTGTGATACAGAAGCAGTGGGCTAAGGAAAAACTTGTAAACTGGGGTACTCTGTTCCTTTGAGAATGAAGGACATGGGATTTCTGTGGGTGTCCAATTATCAGGGGCTGGATATTACATGGGGACATTTTGAAGGGACTTAGGGGTTGGGGTATATCTATTGCCAACCTGCAGGGCAATGGCTGGGCTGGCTGTAGCCCAGAAGACAGAGGTTGAATGGTTGAAAGGCTGGTTGTGCTAGGGAGCTAAGGCCTGGTCTACACGAAGGGATGGGGGGAATCGATCACCACTGTGTCTTCACTGTGGTAAGTCGATGGCTGACGCTTTCTCATCAACTCCACCTGAGCTTCTCGTTCTGGTGGAGTACTGGAATCGATGGGATAGCGCTCGGCGGTCAATTTATTGTATCGAGGCTAGATGTAATAAATTGACCCCTGCTGGTTCAATCACTGTCCGTCGATTCAGTGGGTAATGTAGACAAGCCCTAACACTCAGCTGGCACAGGCAAGACCCCCTCACGCTAGAGCCAGGTGGCAACAAGGTTACTCACAACCCTGGGTGCCCCAAGAAATATCACAGGTGTCTTCCAGGTACCAGCGTTTGCCAACGGGATTTTACCAGCATTCATCAGTCAGATTTCTTCACTGAGCACACCCTTCCTATGAGGAAAACATATAACTGCCTTTAAAATATTGGCTTGGCCACCTTGGGGTTTCTCTGCCTTTGCTCACTGCCACATGATACCTGCTATTCACTCCACATCTTATACTGGGTCTTCCTCTGATGGGCTAGTATCAGCTAATGTAATTACCCTCCTTCTCTGCCTCCCCTCTGATCTCTCTGTCTCCCCACCATTCTATCCAAAACACCACTGCCAAGATTATTTTCTTCCACTGATATTTGAACCTGTCTTGACTCTCTTCACTCACTTCACATCTTATTCCACATAGGGCTCCCCAACTTAATCCCCGCCTACATCTCCACCCTCATCTTTCCTTGTATTCCTCCTCTCTCCCTATGGTCCAGCCCAACCTTCTCTTCTGGCTGCTTCTTTTTCCCACTTCTGAGTTTGTTCCTTCTTTCATACAAACCAACACACTTGGAACGGTCCTATTTAATACATCTTATCTTTCCTCTTTCCAAAAATATCCGAAATCCCATCTCTCCTGTGATGCTCGCACATTATAAAGACCACATGACAGTTTGTGCTGATCCATTATATTGCACTGTGCCTTTAGACTGTAAGTTATTGGAGTCAGCTATTTTGTTCCTTATTCCACATATTTTAGCTATTGTAAAGGGCTATGTGCACTTACAGTATTATTTTAAAAATCAAAATAATAACATAAATTATAGAAGAAGAAAACTCCGAGGCATAATCTGTAGATGAAGCAAAGCTTTACTCAGTATTCCATGAAGGTCATTTTTACCATGAAGGTTCTTTCCTAACTCCAGTTAGGTGATCACACCACAGCATCCCCACAGAAGAAATTAGTTTATCTTCTCCCATCCTAACTGCAAGAGTGATTTGCCATATGTACTTAAGTGCACAGGGGTATACACACACACACACACACACACACACGTATCACCTCCTGCCTGCTGAGAGAGTAGGATCAGCAATCACTTGGAAATACTTATCAGCTACTAGACTGCAACATTATCACCGCTAACCTTCCCTCCTGGAAATTAAGTCTGAGCAGCAACAAGTGCCCTGAGACTCCAGGGGAGGTCTGGTAAGTACATTTAGGATACAGATAGGATTTTAATGGAGAGAGAATTAAAAAAAAAGATACTTTTCCATTTCACTTTTAAACGATTGCTTCTTTTTGGCAGTCTCCTTGCCTTACCCCAATTTATCAATTCAAGATGCAGCTGGTTCACAGGCAGATTACAGCATGCTTGTTATCTGCAGTCTTGGTCAGCTGAAAAGACCCTTTAACAGGTGTGTATTGGGTTAGCTGGAAGCCTTTGTCCATTCTATTTCAGGGCTTCTCAGGACTTCAAGACAATTTGCATACAGTATCTGTAACTATACTATCAAGTCTGACAGCCACTCCAACCTAATTAGGCATTTGCAAGGTGAAGCAATATAAAGAAATTAACACAGCGTTGAAAGAAATCTAGAGAAATTAACACAGAGACAAAAGGAATGTGAGTTAGAGATATTGATAATGCTGGATACAGGATATGAAAAAGGATAAACATAGAAGAACTCCTGTATACAAGCTACGTTGGAGTTTGCCTTGATAAGGGAAATAATTCCACAGCAAATCATTCCCCAGGCTGTGGCTTCCCTCACAAAAATAGCAGGCTTGTTTTTCTCCCTTTTTTCTGAGGATGAATTATAGCACTGGGGAAAAGCCGACAAGAGGAAAGCCCTGGATTCCAAAGTCCTCTATTCATTACAGAACAAATACAGCATGAGCAAGACCAGGTCAATCCATTGCCCTGCCAATGTGACTGATGCCTGACTTGGGGAAGCCACCTTCTGAGGTGAGATGATAGCACAGCTTTTCATACCATTTTTCTTTGGCCTCTGCTGAGGCTGCTTTGTGATTTGTGACAGTTGTGATATGGAGAGGTATCCATTTGTGGACTGAATCCTACAATTCATTTCACCTAAGCAATTGATCTGCCTAATATCCTGGGACCAACATGGCTACAATGACACTGCATACATTAAATGGCAATGACTTTAGATCAGCACCAACCAGACCGAGGCTCACACCAGTCAACTAGAACATGAAAAGCTCCATTATCCTGTTACCATATCCCCAAGTCATCCACTCCCCAACTAGATGCCATGTGAAAGAAGCAACTGTACTTGTGTCAGCTGTAGTGGAGTAAACTCAAGCCAGTGGTTTGAAATGTTAAGGTAGTTGGAAAGGTGTTTGGGTGTCTCACAGCTATGCCTGGAAATGGCTTTCGAGGTGTGTGTGTTTCACAGCTATGCCTGGACAGTTAATGAGGAAATGTGTTAAAACTCTGCATGATGAATGTGAGGAGGAGGGGAAAGATGAGTGTGAAGCGTTCATTGTACTTCCCAGGGCCAAGCCTGACAACAAGTAATTTTCTCTGGTTTGGTAATGTATTATTTTAGTAAGGGGGGATGGTGATTCAGGTAAATGGGAATGAGTGACCAGGCAGTGTTACCAGCTGGTGGTTGTTTGGTGGCCAGTGCAAAATGGTTTTGTGGTCTCATTCTAGGGTCTTAATTCCTAGTTGTCCCCTTTGCAAAATCATTTGGACCCTTAGCTGTAGTTTTACCAGAAAAGCCCAGGACTGAACGGACCTGGGAACTTTGCACCTTTCACACCTAAAAGTGGCCCCTCTAGGATAGATTGAAGGCTCGTTGATTGGCCCATGTGAGGAGGCTTACCCTGTGACTGCCTCTTCTCTCTATGTTCAGGAGATAGGGGATTTAAGTCTCCAGGGTTTGATAAGTGCTGAAGTGGCTTTTGTTTTTTGTAGAGATGAGTTATAAAAAGGATGTTACTGACAAACCCAAACACAGAATAAATGCAAAAAATAAATACAATGACATTCGAATATTAGTAATGTTTTTTTCCTCTGTGTTGCAGTTGGCAGGCACCTGGTGGTAGCAACACCTCCCCCTCCTCTTCTGTTCCATAGCTGTGCTGATCTCAGGGAACTGGCTATAGGAGTGGAATTATACCCCTGGCTGATTGATGAGACAGGAGCTGGAGGCACAGAGTGGTCTCCTGCTTTCAAACCAGACTGAAAAGGGAGCTGATGGAAAGGCAGGACAGCCAGTTTCAGCCAATTTTCTATCCTCACATCCCCTCTTTTGCCACGTCAGCCATTGACAGACCTGATGAAATGACACTGTTTACTGTTGTTGAGAAGCCACAGAGCTTGTGTATGGGATGGACACTTGCTGGGATGACTAGTTATTTTAAGTTTATTACTCTGCCCTTCCTTGAACAGAGAAGATGAGACTGAAGAAATGGCCTGAAGATGAGTGGAAGGGGGAAATCAGTGACACCCATTTTCCCAAGTAAAGCACTAAGGCCTATGTGACATGAGTTAGCTGGAGTATCAGTCCAGTCTTGGTGGACAAGTGTCTGTGTCACATAAACCAATGCAATAGGCATCCTTATTAGCAGCCTCAACAGACAGGCTGAGCAGTGACTGAGCCTGGTGACTTTACTCTCTCATCCGAAGTACCTGGGTGTAGCTGTCTCCAGAACATGGTTGATTCATCTATCTCACGAGTTCCCTCATGGAGGCTCCTCTACATGGCAGCCTTACCTGACAGCTAAACCTCACGCCAGCAGTAGTGGCAGGCAAAGCACTCTTGTGACAAGATGCAGTCAGCTGACCCATCTAAATCAGCAGGGACACTTTGGCCCAGATTCCCTGCACTAGTTGAGAGGCTCTCAGCACAAGTCCATGGGAAGGAAGCGAGGGGGGCAAAAGTGGCTTATAGCTGACCCCAGGGATGTGCTGCACCCACCTAACCACAGTCCTCAGAGTTGAGTGTAGGTATGCCCCATCCAGACCCTCCCTGCCTTACCTAGATACATCCCCTGAACTGGGGGCTTGGAAGGAGAGTATCATAGGAACTATTACAGCACTTCTTCACCAATGCAGGATTCCACAGTGCTGAAGGAATCTTTTGGAACCATTTAAACTGGGGTTATAGATTTCTCTGTATTCCCCAAATAGAGCAAAGGGACCAGAGGGCACTAGAGAATCAGGCCTTCTGCCATGCAGTATAGAAGTCCCAGTCTGGGTCCTGTTTGGGGACCCATGATTGGTCTGCGGCTAGTGCAGGTGATGTACCACTCCTAGATCCCATTCTATCCGCTTCTCACCTCCAAACTGACTGTTAACAAACCATCTTCACTGGTGGACATGTGGAAGGAGCAAGCTCATCCTATGCAATGGTTGGAGGTGCCCGGAAATGAGAGGGGGAGTGACAGGAGAAGATGAGAGGAAGCATAGAAGGCTGAGATGAAAAAGGCCCATTAGGACAGCAGGTCCATCTTCTTAGCAGGACCTGATCCTGAGAGACACTCAGCACTGTATAGGATTGGGCCAAAGTCCCTGATGGAGCGAGACACCATCACATATTAAACTAGGGGCAGCAGAGCATGATGGATTATCAAAAACACCATTTATATCTCCTGAAAGCTGCAACTCTGTTCACTCCCCAGCATCCCTGGGGCCCAATCTCTCTTACGCTTTATACCGGTGCATGATCAAACTCAGGCCCACTGCTTCACAGGATGTGCCTAAAAACAGAAGTAAAGGAGGTGCCCTTTCTCAATAGCAGCAATAGTAAGGGACTACAACCCAGCCAATGTGGCATTTTCAGCCTCTTCCTTTCCCTCAGCTATGGGTGAGCAAGTGGTGGTGGGGGTAGGCAAGAAGTGGAGGCACAGAGCGTGAGGCAGAGTCTCTAACATGGCATTCCCGCTTCCTCTCCCGCCTCCCCGCCCCCCAAAAAAGCTTGCTCATGGCCAAAAACGAGAGGGAGAGAGGCAAGGAAAATAAAGGAACAATTTGATAAAGGGGAGGGGGTGGAGTTTGCGGTTCAGTGGCTCCAGAGTTCTTTCTGCTTTGCAGCACTTCACAAGTGACACCAGCATATGATTCGATTAGGGAAAGCGTTTCACTTTCTACTGATTCCAGAGTCTACTTGGTTTCAGTTTGAGAGTATGGTGTAAATCCACTTTAACAGCTTGCAGCGGTGAAGGTGGAGGAGGAGGAAGGCCCCAGCAGTTGTTTTCACTCTCTTCCTACATCATTTCCTCCCTCCCTCCCCAGCCCCATTCATTTGCTGCAATCACTCCCCCAATGCAGCTTGTCCCCAGGGCCGGTGCAACCATTTAGGCAAACTAGGAGGGCCACCTGCAGCAAGTAAGGATGGGGGGACAGCACGCAGGGGAACTCCCCGTCCCAGCTCACCCCTGCTCCGCCTCCTCCCTGAGCACACCGTGGCGACTTCATTTCTCCCTCCTTCCAGGCTTGCAGCTCCAATCAGCTTAGGCGCCACAAGCCTGGGAGGCAGGAGAAGTGAAGCAGCGACGGCGTGCTCGGGGTGCTCGTGCTTGTGCACGGAGCAGAGGTGAGCTGGGGCGGGGGTGTGCCTCAGGGCGCAGGAGGGTAGCTGCCATGGGGTGGGCACTTCAGGGCAGGGGGGCACAAGGTGGAAGTTTCACCTAGGGCACGAAACATCCTTGCACCGGCCCTGCTTGTCCCCAGGTAGGGGGACAAGATGGAAGGGGAACACAATCACTTTGAGAGGCATGTGTCAGGGAAAAGATATACACCTCTACCCCGATATAACTTGACCCGATGTCACACAAATTCAGATATAACGTGGTAAAGCAGTGCTCCAGGGGGACGGGGCTGTGCACTCTGGCAGATTAAAGCAAGTTCGATATAATGTGGTTTCACCTATAACACGGTAAGATTTTTTTGGCTCCCAAGGATAGTGTTATATAGAGGTAGAGGTGTAGTTAAGAGCAATTGCATGTGATGTAATGCATCACTGCTCGGGGGAGCAATGAGTTAGCAGCCTGCGGGGATGGTTTGTGTTGTTTAATTTGAATTTTGGGGCTAATGAATGTCAGTCTGGTAATGCTGGTTAGAGCCAAACAGATGCACAGCTCCTGTGCCCTATATCTGCGCATGGAAAGGGCCTGCCACATGCAGGCTTCCTCTGCCCTGTGTGAAAGGGGGAGGGTCAGCCAGCCAGCCCCACCACGGCACTCACCCGATTTTTGCTATGTCAGGCTGTACTGTCCTTTATCCAGAGTCCTCCACACTGAGCAACCCCCTTTTAATAAAGAGCTCAGGGAAGCTGGATCCTGAGGAAGCCCTGATAGCCACTGGAACCACAGAGGCAGGGGGTGCTGGGAGTCCTACAGCCAGCGTAGATTGAGAGGGCCTTCACAAGGATGGTCCGACACTCCAAGCAGACCTCTGGGCATGGGAGAAGAACCACATTTCATTGCACAATAGTGAAGCAAATCCCATCTCCGCCCACAGAAGGACTTCAGTGAAACCTTGCCAGGAGATCCTCACAGACATTTTCTTTACCAGGGATTCTTCTGTGAGTACTTCCAGAGGGAGTGGTAATCCAGTCCATAGGATGGAACACATGCCTTTGCAAGCTTCCCCCATGCAATGCTGCCGATGCATCTCAAAAGCTGATCTGCAATATTCCTGCTGCTTAAGTGCTGGCCCCACACTGCAGCTCTACAGATGCACTTCAATCCTTTTGCAGTTCTGGCCTCTACACAGTTCTGCCAATGCAACACAATCCTGACTGGCTCAGGTAACACAGCCCTGTTATTCTTGTGACATCAGACTGCTACAAATGATTCCTATTATCAATTAAAGAGGTTACCTAGGGTCTCGTTGCTTAAGTTTAAGTGAGTTCAGAATTCCCTACTCTTCTCCAGTCCCTCACCTCACCTCTTTACATCTCTGTCAGCTTGGGTAGTTAAGAGATACCCAGTGGCTCGGGTAGTTTGGAGGTGCCCCAGAATAATACATGAGAACTACACAGCTGAAACCATGGTGACTGGAAACCTTACTGAGTTATCATAACACTTCTTTGTAAATAACTCCACAGGTGGAGACAGGGCTTGAGCAGACACTCAGGGTAGCTGTGCCAGCTTTGGGTTGATGGGATGACAAACATCGAACACCCAGAGAGGATGAAGCTAAGCGCACAAAATGAATTTCACTTGTTACCTAAAACAAGCCCCAGGAATTAGCCTATGCACATGCATGCCTGGGTACACGCTGGTGTGTAAGTGTGTAGGTGCTGATGTGTGAAGATCTATAGGTCCAGCAATAAAAGGAAAGGAAGATCAGGTTTTCTGACACTGAGCAGTCATCTTTCCTAACTGATCAAGGCCTTGATGGGCTCCAAAGGGAGCACTTGAACCATCCACAGTCAGCAGTGCTTGTAGAGTTTCTATCCCCTTACGTATAAACAGTGAAGAAGTAGTGAGGAGAATGGAGATAAAGGGAATAATGGAACAAGTCAAAGAATCTTCTGACTCATGCATCCAGTTGATACAGGTCAGGCTTCTAGGAGGAGAGTGGGAAATTGCAAATATGGATAAAGGAAAAAAAGAAAGGGGAAGGTAGAGAAGATTTTACAGTGATGATACAAGTTATTTACAGAGCTGCGTTAGTACAGGCATAAGTGGGTAGCGTAACCATTTATCATGTACTTACCATTGTTTCCCATGGCTTAACTGTATATTTCTTGAGGATTATTCCATGTGATATGAGTATATCTCTTAGCAATCTATGGAAAAAACATGTTTTGTTACCAGACTCTGCTTAGTGTATGAGATGAGTCCTATTTTGCTCACAGATGGTGATAGTCAAGTGGTTTACTCATGTGTAAAGCTCAGCTTAATATCTGATACATTCCCATATAAAGGAATTATATTTCACTATGGCAGGGAAATAGACTCTATGACTGAATATGTATTTTTCATTTCTCACTATAATGATCCTACGATTCTATTCCTAGTCCCTTGCTTAGAAGAGGATACCACCTCTGTCATGTGAATAAACTGCTCCCCAAATCCTCCAAGCAAAGGGGATGGAGATTCTTCAAGCACAGACAGGTCCAGGATGATGCTGCAGGCTCAGTAAAGCTGGATGCATGCTGCCAGAGGCAGTACTTTAGCTGCAGAGAGGACAAAGTGTGTACTGTGGGCTTGGTTCTCCACTGACTTGTATCTTGAATTGTTAAGAGCACCTGGGTGATGTTGAGTAAAATGCTACCAAATCAGAATGGAATTATTTTACACTCATTTTGCACAGATGTCAATGATTTCATATGTAGCAAGGCAGCAGAGCATCTCAGAGAGTACATTTATACCAATGGCATCCCATGCCTCATTCTCCACCTTCTGTACCTGGCCTAGGTCTCCTGAAAACTGTGAATGGGGTTAGATTCTGAAAAGAAAGTGATGGTGCTCCTAAGCCTGGCTATTCCTAAAACTGGTGAGGCCAATCTTTAAATGGATGTCAGAGATGATTAATTATCATCTCCGTGGTGTGCCAGATCTCTACCTCTGCCAAGCCTCTCAGCAAGCTGCTGTGGAAAGATATGGCAGGAATGTAGAAATAAGCTCCAGACAAGCCTTGGGTGAGGAAACGGAATGGAAGCTCACCATAGCTCTAGCCTTCAGGGCTATATGGAGAGAATACAGAAATCAGGGGCATTTTATGCTGCAGTGATTGCATGATTGCAGTAGTCCAGAAAACACAAAGATCATTTATAGGTAGGATATAGACCGAGAAGGAATGGAACCAGCTTTATTAACCCCATATCACAAACACCAACCTGCAGTCGATGAGTGAGGTTGATGATGAGTTTTGCTGTCATAGCCATGTTGGAGTGTGGAAAAAACTCAACCCCCTAACCAATGTAGCTATACTGGCAAAAAAATGCAGTATAGACGCAGGCTTATAACTGCAAAAGATTCTTTGAGTTGAAAATAGCTTGTCGTTTGGGAAGTGGGGGTTAACTGTACTGGCAAATGTCGGAGAAAAACTCAGTTCTCGCTTTTTGTTTGGCTGCAGCAGAGTCAGATACTTATTCTGTTTAGCAGCTACAACAGGGAGAGAGTGCACTAGGACATAGGGTCTCCCCTTCCTAGACAGGTCTCTCAACAGGTAAACAATTACAGCAGCATTTATACTTTTGCTATAGACAATAATAAGTTGCTTCCTTAATAAAATGAAACTTCCAACTTCACTCATACACCTTTCTCTCCAGCAATGAACACCTAAACATTGCCAGTATACATACATTAGTTGATTATTCAATGTATGCCACATATACCTTCCAGTAAAGAACTTATTACAGAGCTTTGGCGCAACAGCCAGGACAAGCACACCCCCTTTGAGGAGTTTACTCAATACAACCTCTAGTCCAATAGCCTCCTCCGTCCCAGCCCTCCTGGCTAGAAACTGAAGTAGCAGCAAGGATCCATGTACAATATGGGGGTAGGTTAACTTTTCATGTCTTGTTCCACGATGTTGGTAAGCAAATTTTAACAACATTTTTTCAATTAACAATTTGACCAATGAAGTTTCTTTTTCTTACTTAAGGAAATGTATTAGACTTTAGATATCACATTTTCAGATTTATCCAACACCTTGTATTCCAAGTTGAATAAAACAAGTATCTGCATTTTAATTTAATCCTTCTGTTGATTTTAAACTAGACTATCCTATGAAAATATTACACACATTCTGGCCATGAGACAAACACCACAGACAGGACATAGAACACAAAATATCCTATTGCTGCCAGTAAATGCATGGTCGTTGAATGCTGTTCAGCTGGCATCAGTTTTCTCTGATTATCTGAAAGACAAAAAACGAGGTCTACCCTTCTGGCAGTCAATCATTGCTTAAATATACAAATAACCTTATTGGTTTCAGGCAAAACTGGGGAATTATCCACTATTTCTTGTATTGTTTCAAAGGCAGTCCAGTTTTCAGTGGCTCCTACCTTATCAGTTAGATAATTTGCATTAATACAGATGCTTTCTGGCTTGCTTCTGGATCCAAAGCTATTCACAGCTTAAAGATTCTTACCTTAAAAGGATAATTAACTTTACCAGAATTTGATGGCTTTTTACTTCTAACTCCTGCTTTCAACACTAAAGGAAAGCACTTCTTAGTTGCCCCTTAGAGCCTAATAGGATTTCAATTACATAGTACTGTATACATTCTTTAGCTAATTTGACTAAAGTGTTCATAGCCAAATAATTGCAATCTAATAATTTATCTGCCTGAATTTATTTACAAACATTTTAAGACACCAAGAAACTTTCCTCTTTAGCATTTTTACAAAGTTCAACTGGCAGTTCCCTCCAGCAACTACAGAGTTAACTTCTCACTTCTTCCTTAAATCACTTGCTTGTCTCCCAATAGCCACTTTTTTCAACTCAAATCACCATTTCAAGTATTGTCCTGGGTATTTGAAATCCCCATGCTTATACTTACTCACTCTTCCTTCACTATGCCCTCAAAATTTCCAACCTGTTTTCCAGTCTCTCTGTCTGTTGCCTGCCCGCTTAGGCCTGATCCTGCTCTTCCTCGCTGAACGTCCCTTCATGGGCACAGCTTTGTTTCACTACAGTTTAGCTAGGAGGGTGGGCTTCTCAACTAGCCCCCACCTTCTGGTCTCTTCCCTTAAACATTCTTACTCACAAGACACCAAGTCCTCCCTCGTGAGCTTTATTGGTGTATGCTGAGCACAAATGGTTAAATTTTGACAAGTCCCTGAAGGACCTACTTGCTTAGCCAGTGCTTCCTTTTCTACTGGAAGTCCTGTCTCAAGGCCTGCAACTTGCCCTGAGTGCCGGTTTGAGTTGCTGCCTGGTTCATGATCTATGCTTCTAATTGCTCAAATCTAGTTATCAAGTAACATCTCTTCCCTTTTCTCCAACTTCTCTATATGCCCAGTCCTGCTACGACTAGGGTAGATCCACCTGCCACCCTTCCGGTCAACGGGTGGAGAGGAATGCTAAACCCCTCTCCAGTTCTCAGACTTACTGTGGCTGAGGGTGGGCACTCCTTTAATCATACAGTCCTCAACATATACGCCACAGTACCAAGCAAAGCAAACATAAAATAACAAGGGTAAACAAACAGATGGTGTAAATTCTGCAGGACTCCCTTGTCATAAACAGATAGCTAAGGGTTAATGTCTTTACCTGTAAAGGGTAAAAAAGGAACCAAACACCTGACAAGAGGACCAATCAGGAAACTGGATTTTTCAAAGCTTCAGGGAGGGAATTTGTGGGTGTTTTCTGGTCTTGGGTCTTTGTCGTTCTATGCGCTCTCAGCTATGAGGGGTCTATTTCCAGTCCTTCTAATCTTCTGTTTCCCAGTTGTAAGTACAAGGTTAGCAAAAAGTAATTTTTAAATTGTTTGCTGTATTTTGCATCTGTGTATCTGGCGGTGGGTCTTTATGTGTATTTGGCTATAAGTACGTTAAATTGTATTGCTTTGGATAAGGCTGTTTATCCCTTGCTATTGTTTATTCATATTTCTATAAGTTGAAAACCCTGTATCTTACCATCTAGATTACAGAGAACTGTTATTCTATTCTTTCCTTTTTTAAAAAAAAAGCATCTCCAGGGTTCTGGTACCAAACCAGATGGGGAAATATGTTTTGCGTGGACTACCATAAGCTAAATGCGGTAACTTGTCCAGACAACTACCATGCGTGCACCGATGAGCTATGTAGAAGTTGGACGTGCCAGTTCATCTCTACAATAGACTTAACCAAGGGTACTGGCAAGTACGCTAGATGAACCTGCCAAGGAAAGGTCATCTTCGTCAACCATGCAGGGTGTATCAATTTAATGTACTTTCCTTTCGGGCTGCGAAATGCATCCGCCGCCTTCCAGAGACTGGTAGATGGTCTGCTAGCAGGACTGGAGAATATGCAGTTGCCTACCTCGATGTGGGCCATTTTCAGATCCTGGCCAGAACACCTAGTACACTGGAAAAGGTCTTTGAGCGCATCAGGCAGGCCAGACTAACTGTTAAGGCCAAAAAAGTGTCAATAGACCAAAACAGAGTGACTACCTGGGACACAAGGTGGGTCGAGGAACCATAAAACGCCTACAGTCAAGGGGATGCTATCCAAAGTGGCCTGTCCAAAGTCAAAGAAACAGGTCCAATCCTTCTTAGGCTTGGCTGGTATTACAGGCGATTTGTACCACACTACAGCCAAATTGCTGGCCACTGACCGACCTGACCAAAAAGACCCAGCCAAATGAATTAAGTGGACTGATGAGTGTCAGAGGCCTTTACCCAACTTAAGGCGATGCTCACGTCTGACCCTGTGCTAGGGACCCGGACTGACAAACATCCGCTAGAACAAAAAAGAAGAATACCATCCTTATGAACAATGTGAATAACACTTCTTGGCCAGGCTTGAGTGGATGTCCAGCGCCACCCAATCACCATTAAATGGCTCTGTGGCCCATCGACAGACTCTGACTCTGACATCTTCCTCTCCAGGAAAGAGGAGAGTCTTCTCCATGACTCCCCAAACGAGACCCTAAGACAGACTGACGCTAACTCAATTTTTATTTTCTCCCTTTTTTTAAAGGCTCTCCTTCTTCAGAAAAGGACTTGGAACATCATTGAGGTCTTCGGTCTCAGCTGGACTTATAGCCTATATCCTTCGTACTGTGCAAGGTATAGTTAACTGATAGCATTCCTGACCCACTTAGATGGCGGTAGATACCCGATCCTAGTAACAATGGGGAATCCAGTCAGCTCTGACGTTATTGGTATCATGGCCCCAACTTATGAACAGTAAAAGACTTGCTCTCTCTCCATCCTGACTCTCTGAGCAGTCACTGCACTAGCATTTCGCTGCCCAGCCCCTCTGGATATCTCTCACTGCGAGCAGACCTACTTGTTTAGTATTGAGTAAGAAATATTGCCAGACTTTCCTAACATCTTTGGCATTGGCACAGTACATTGTCTTGACAAATGATCAGTTATGCACCTGGCTGCAATGTGCTTGATTGAGATATGTTCACCTAGTTGAACCACTATAGCCTGTGTTCGGCCTGAGTATAGCATCTTTCCACGCCTGGGAATGGGCGTATGGGGCCCTAAGTTAGGGCCAAAGGAATTGGGTTTTGGGCACCTAGATTTAGGGGTCCCGAAAGTGGTTTGGCCTACCTGAGTAAGTGCCTCTAATGGGTTTTGTGCCTTCTAGTTTTACAGTCCCGAAAATGGGGTTTCGGCCCTGGGTAAGAGCATTTGGAAATGTTGGGGAACCCTATGTTAGGAGCCGCCTGAAAGGGTTGTGGAGCCCACTAGTGTAGGGATCACTGAAATGGGTTTTGTGTCCCCACGATATGCACGCCCTGGAATGGGTTGTTGGCCTCTTGTGTGTTAGGGCCCCTGATAAATGGGGATGGCCTAGATTTGGGCCCCTGTAAAATGGGCTGGGGTCCCCTAGTGCTAGGGTCCTTGAAAGGGTTTTGGGGCCCCTGAGTTCATGGCCTGATATGAGTTTTCGGGCCCCTGAATGGAGTTGAGCCCCAGAGTTGTGACCTGGAAATTGGCGTTTTGAGGCCCCTGATAAATGCCCCTGGAAAAGATTGTGGGCCGTAAGATTTAGGGCACCGTGGAAATGGAGTTTGGGGTCCAGATAGGTCCCTTGAAATGGGTTTGGCTCCCTAGCCGAAGGCTCCCGGAAAATGAGGGTTGGGGCCTCTGGAAATGTATTTTGGGCCCCTGATTTGGAAGCCCCGAAGGCGTTTTGGGCCCTTTTAGGGGCCGCGGGCAATTGGTTGGGGCCTTAATAGTGGCCCCTGAAATATGGTTGCCAGTTATGGCCTGCCGGGAAATCGTTTTGCCACTGGGTTAGTGTGGAAATGTGTTAGGGCCCCCGAGGTTAGGTGCCCCTTGAAATGGTTTTGTTCCCTAGTTAAGGGCCCCGGAAAGTGAAGGTGGGGCCCCTGGAATTGGTGTTGTCCCCTATTTTAGGCCCCTGGAAATCCCCTATGGGTTCCTACCAACCTCTCTTCTGCTGGCTTCTTTTCCCACTTCTGGAGTTTGTTCCTCTTCAATACAAACGAACACACCTTGGAACGGTCCCTATTAATACATCTTATCTTCTCTTTCAAAATATCGAGAATCCCATCTCCCTGTGATGCTCGCACATTATAAAGACCACATAATGTGCTGATCCATATAATTCTGCACTTGCCTATGTAGACTGTAAGTTATTGGAGCAGCAAAAATTCCTGAGCCACATATAAACTAATTGTAAAGGCAGTGCATCTTACAGTATTATTAAAAATCAAAAATAAAACTATAAATTCTAGGGAGAAATAAAACTGCCGTAGGCTAATTCTGTAGGATGAACACAGTAGCCATAAAGGTGCATGGTTGTTATTCGTAGAGTGTGCGTTCGTAACTCCAGTTTGAGGTATCACAGGGGGTGCGGGCCCACCGCATCCCTACAGAAGAAATTAGTTACGTTCCCATCCTAACTGCGAAGAGTGACTTTGCATATTGTACTGCTAAGTGCAGCAGGGGTAATACACACACACTACACAACACAACACGATCACCTCCTCCTTGGAGGAGTCGGATCACAATCCACTCTGAAATTACTATCTAGCTACTAGATACTGCAACATTATCACCGCTAATGCCTTCCCTCCTGAAATTAAGTCTGGAGCAAGCAACAAGTGCCCTGGACTGCCAGGGAGTCTGGTAATACAGTTAGGTAATACAGAATGATTTTAATGAGAGAGAATTTAAAAAACAAGAGATACTTTCCATTCACCTTAAACGATTGCCTTTTTTTGTTGGCAGTCTCCTGCCTTACCGGCCAATTTATCAATTCAAGATGGCAGCTGTTTCAACAGCAGATAACAGCATCTTGTTCTCTGTCATCTTGTCACTGAACAGACCTCTTTAACAGTGTGATTGGGTTACTGAACCCTTTGTCCATTCTTAGTTGTCAGGGCTTCTCAGACTTCAAAGACAATTTGCCATACCAGTATCTGTAACTATACTTATCAAGTCTGACGCCACTCCACCTAATTAGCTTTGCAAGGTGACACATATAAAGAAATTAATCACACGTTGAAAGAAATCTGAGAAATAAACGACAGAGACAAAAGGATGTAGTTAGAGATATTGATTAATGCTGGATCAGGACTATCGAAAAAGATAAACATAGAACTAACTCCTGTATACAACTACGTTGGATTTGCCTTTGATAAAGGAAATACACAGCAAATCATTCCCCAGGCTGTGGCTTCCTCACAAAAATACGCATGCTGTTTTCTCCGTGACCTTTTCTGAGATGAATTATAGCATCGGGAAAAGCCGACCAAGAGAAAGCCTTGGTCAAAGTCCTCTATTCATTACAGAACAAGATAACACGATGCAAGACCAATGTCAATCCATTGCCCTGCCAATGTGACTGCAGCCTGTATGGAAAGCCGACCTTCTTGAAGGTGAGATGGATAGCACAGCTTTCTATCATTTCTTTGGCCTCTGCGTAGTGCTGTTGTGATTGTGATCAGTTTTAGATTGGACAGTATCCATTCGTGCTGGACTGATATCCACAATTCTCATTCACCTAAGCAATTGATCGCCCTAATACTCCTGGGAACCACATGCTACAATGACAACTGCACATAATGCAATTGCCTTTAGAATTCACACCAACCCGACCGGAGGCTCACAACACCATCAACAGAACATGAAAATTCTCCATATCCTGTTACCAATAGCATCCCAGTCATCCATCTCCCAACTAGATGCGAATGGAAAGAAGCAACTGACTTGGTCAGCTGTAGTGGAGTAAACCAAGCCATTTCTGAAATGTTAAGGTAGTTTGGAAAAGGGTGTTTTGGGTCCACAGCTAGCGAACGCTTCGAGTGTGTGTGTTCACAGCTATTCGGACCAGTTATGAGAAATGTTCTAAAACTCTGCACTGATGATTGAGCGAGGAAGGGAGAGATGATGTGACGTCATGTGACTTCCCCAGGCCAGCCTGACAACAAGTAATTTTCCTCTGGTTTGGTAATGTATTATTTAGTAAGGGATGGTGATGTCAAGTAAATGGCAATTGAGTGGCCAGGCAAGTGTTACCAGCGTTTGTTGGCTGCCAGGCAAAATGGTTTGTGGTCTCAATCTAGGTCTTAATCCTAGTTTCCCTTGCAAATCATTTGGACCCTCGCGTGTAGTTTCACAGAAAACCAGGACTAACGACCTGGAACTTGCACCTTTCACACCTCAAAGTGGCCCCCTCTAGATTAGATTGAGCTCGTTATTCGCCCAGTGAGTGGCTTACCCTGGACTGTCCTCTTCTCTCTATTTAAGTGAATTAGGATATAGTCTCCAGGGCTTGATAAGATCTGAAAGTAGCTTCTTGTTTTTTGTAGAGATGAGTTATTAAAGAGCGATTTACGACAACCCAAACCAGAATAACATGCAAAAAATGAATACAATACATTCGATTATATTCAGTAATGTTTTTTCCTCTGTGTTGCATCAGGCACCTGTGGTAGCAACACCTCCCCTCCTCTCTGTTCCATAGCTGTTGCTGATCTCAGGACTGTGCATAGGAAGTGGAATACCTCCTGGTGATTTGATGAGTACCAGGACTGGAGCACAAGAGTGTATCTCCCTGCTCACAACCAGACTGAAAAAGGGATGCATGACGATAAGGTCAGATAGGCCAGTTTTCAGCCCAATTTTCTATCCTCTACATGCCTCTTATTTGCTAGTCAGCCATTGACAGACCTGATAGAATACCTGGTACTGTTGTTGAGAAGCCACAGAGCTTGGGTATGGGATGGCCGCACTGCTGGATGACTATTATTTTAAAGTTTATACTCTCCCTTCCTTATACAGAGAATATGAGTTACTGAAAATGGCCGTAAAGATGGTACAGGGGAATCAGTACACCCATTTTCCCAAGTAAAGCACCAAGGCCTATGTGACATGAGTTCAGCTGATATAACTCAGTCTTGGTGGAAAGTGCTGTGTCAAATAAACAAGCAATAGGCATCCCTTATGCAGCACCAAACACAGGCTGAGCAGTGACTGAGCCTGGATTACCTTCTCATACCGAAGTACCTGGTGAGCTGTCTCCAGAACATGGTTGATTCATGCTATCTCACGAAGTTCCTCATGGAGGCCTCTACACTGCAGCCTTACCTGACACTAAACCTCAACACGCCGCGCAAATATGGCAGGCAAAGCCTCTGTGCACAGAATGCAGCAGCTTGACCCATCTATAATCAGCAAGGGAACAAGAACTTTTGGCCAATTCCCCTGCACTATGAGAGCTCTCAGCACAACCATGGGGAAGAGAGCGAGGGGCGCAAAGTGGCTTTTAGCACCCCAAGGGATTGCTGCACCCACTCTAAACACAGTCCTCATTGATGTAGCGTATCCCCATCCAGACCCTCCTCCATCCTAGATACATCCCCTGTAACTGGGCTGGAAGTGAGAATATACCCCCTAGAATATTACAGCTACTCTTACCAATGCAGGCATCCACATGCTGAAGAATCTTTTGAACCAGTTAAACTGGGCTATAAGATTTATGTATTCCCCAAATAGAGCAAAGTGACTAAAGGCACTAGGAGAAAATCAGGCTCCATGTATAGAATCCAGCTGGGTCCTTTGGGGACCCATGATTGGGCTCGCTAGCAGGTGATTACCACTCCCTAATCCCCTTCTATCCGCTCTCACCATCCAAACTGACTGTTAACAAACCAATCTCACGTGGACCATGTGAAGAGCAAGCTCATCCCAATGCAATGTTAGTGCCCGAAATGAGAGGGGAGTGACAGAAAATGAGAGGCAAGCCACTAGAAGGTCTGAATAAAAAGGCCATTAGGACAGCACGTCCACTTTTAGCAGGACTGATCCGAGAGACACTCAAAGCACTGTAATTGGGCCAAAGTCTAGTAGCGAGACGTCCATCACATTAAACTCGGGGCCACAGTAGCATGAGTCGAGAATAAAAACCCTATTCATATACATCCATAACCTGCAACTCCGTTCTCCCTCCTCTATCATCCTCTCTGTTTTCATATAATGGTCACAACGCTTTAGTAAGCAGTGGCCTAATTCGGTCATGATTCAAACTCAGGCCCACGCTCACAGGATTCGTCTAAAAAACAGAAGAAAGGAGGTGCCCTTTCTCATACAGCAATAGTAAGGGACTACAACCCAGCCAATGTGCATTTTCAGCCTCTTCTTTCCCTCAGCTATGGTGGCAGTGGTTGTGGGGTAGCAAATGGGCACAGAGCCGTGAGCAGAGTCCTAACATGCAGTCCGCTCCCCTCCCCGCCTCCCGCCCCCAAAAAAGCTGCTCATGCCAAAAACGAGAAGGGAGAGAGCAAAGAATATAAAGGAACAATTTGATAAAGGGAGGGTGAGTTGCGTTCATGGCTCCGAGTCTTTTCTGCTTTGAGCACTTCACAAGTTACACCAGCATATGCTCGATTAGGAAAGCGTTTCACTTTCTACTGAATTCCAAGTCTACTTGTTTCAGTTGAGAATATGGTTAAATCCACTTTAACACTTGCAGCGTGAAGGTGAGGCGAGGAAGGCCCAGCATTGTTTTCACTCTTCCTACATCATTTCTCCTCCTCCCACCCCATTCATTTGCTGCAATCACTCCCCCAAATGCAGCTTGTCCCAGGGCCGGTCAACCATTAGGCAAATCTAAGGGCATCCTGCAGCAAGAAGGATGGGTGACAGCACGCAAGGGAACCCCCGTCCCAGCACCCTGCTCCCCTCCTCCTGACACACCGGGCGCTCAATTTCTCCCTCCTTCCAGGCTTGCAGTCCAATCAAGCTAGGCCGCCACAACGGCAGGAGAGTTGAAGGCGCGATCGCGTTGCTCGGTTGCTCGTGCTGGCCGGAGCAGAGGTGACGGCGTGGGGTTACCTCAGCGCAGGAGGTAGCCTTGCATGGGTGGGCACTTCAGCAAGGGCACAAGCGGAAAGTTTCACCTAGGCACGAAACATCTTGCACCGGCCTGCTTGTCCCAGTAGGGATAAGATGAAGGGAACACAATCACTTGAGAGCATGTGTCCAGAAAAGATAAACACCTCTACCCGATATAAACTTGCCCGATTCCAACACAATATTCAGCTACTATACGTGGTAAAGCATTCTCCAGGACGGCGTGCACCTGCAGATTAAGCAGTTCGATATAATGTGGTTCACCTATAACACGGTAAGATTTTTGCTCCCAAGGATAGTGTATATAGAGGTAGAAGTAGTTAAGAGCATTGCAGTGATGTAATCGCATCACGCTCGGGGAGCCATGATTACACCTCGGGGATGGTTGTGTTTAATTTGAATTTGGCTAATAACTGCAGTCTGGTAATGCTGTAGAGCCAAACAGATGCACAGCTCCTGCCCTATATCTGCGCATGGAGAAGGGCCTTGCACATGCAGGCTCCTCTCTGCCGTGTGAAAGGGTGACGGTCATCCACCAGCCCACCACGGCACTCTAACCCGATTTTTGCTATGTCAGGCTGTACGGTCCTTTATCCAAGTCCCAACACTACAACCCCCTTTAATAAAGAGCTCAGGAAAGCTGAATCCTGAGGAAGCCCTATAGCCCCTGAACCACAGAGGCAGGGGCTGGGACGCCTACACACGTAGATGAAGGGCCTTCAACAAGGATGGTCCGACACTTCAACAACTCTGGCATGGAGAAGAAAACCACTTTCACTTGCACATATAGTGAAGCAAATCCCATCCCGCCCACAAAGGACTTCCGTGAAACTCTTTGCCAGGAATCCTCACAGACATTTCTTACCAGTATCTTCTGAGTACTTCCAGAGGGAGTGGTAACCAGTCCATAGGGGAACACATTCTGCAAGCTCCCATGCAATGCTGCCCGATGCATCTCAAAATCCCTGATCTCAAATAATTCCGCTGCTTATGCCTGGCCCCACCTGCAGCCTACAACACTTCATCCTTTTGCAGTCTGGCCTCTACAACAGTTCTGCGAATGCACACATCCACGCTCAGTAACACAGCCCTGTTATCTGTGACATCACACTGCTCAAAGATTCCTATTTCAATAAGAGGTTACCTATGGTCTCGTGCTTAAGTTTAAGTGATTCAGAATCCCTATCTTCTCCAGTCCCTCACCTCACCTCTTAATCTCTGTCACTTGTAGTTAAGAAGAATACCCAGTCTCGGGAAGTTTGGGTGCCCCAGAATAATACATGAAGAACTACACAGCTGAAACCATTGACTGAAACCTTACAGACGTTATCATAACACTCTTGTAAATATACTCCACAGGGAGACAGGGCTTAGCAGCATCAGGGTCGCTGCAGCATTTGGTTGATGGGATACAAACATCGAACACTCCAAGGAAACTAACGCACCAAAATGCATTCACTTGTACCTAAAACAAGCCCCAGGAATTTAGCCTATGCAACATGCATCCTGGGTACAAATAAGTGTGTATGGGTCTGATGTTGAAGATCTATAGGTCCAGCAATACAAAGAAAGGAAGATCAGGTTTTCTGACACTTACCGTCACTTCCTAACTACAAGCTTGATGCTTCCAAAGGACACTCACCATCCACAGTCAGCATGCTTGGTAGATTTCTATCCCTTACGGTATAAACATGAAAATTATGAGAAAATTGAGATAAAAAGGCTACATGAAACAAGTCAATAAGAATCTTCTGACTCATGCATCCAGTTGATCTCAGGTCACTTCAGAGGAGATGGGATAAATGCATATGGATAAAAGAAAAAAAGAAAGTGAAGGTAGAGAATTTACAGTGATGATACAAGTTATTTACAGAGTGCGTTAGTACAGGGCCATAAGGGTAGCGTAACCATTTATCATGTACTCTACCTTTGTTCCATGCTTAACGTATTTCTTAGGATTATCCCCATGTATAGATAATCGCTTAGCAATCTATGGAAATAAAACATGTTTTGTTACCAACATCTCTGCTTAGTGTAGAGATGAGTCCTATTTTGCTCACAGATGAGTGATAGTCAAGTGGTTACTCATTTGTCAACTCAGCCTTAATATCTATACATTCCCAGTAAAAAGGCAATTATATTTCATATGGCAGGAAAATTAGACTCTATGACTGAATAGTATTTTCATTTCTCACTATAATAGTCCTACGATTCTATCCTTATCCTGCTAGAAAAGATACCACCTCTGTCAGGAATAACTCTCCCCAAATTCCAAGCAAAGTGGATGGAGATTCTTCAACACAGACAGTGTCCAGGATGATGCCAGCTCAGAAGCTGATGCATTCTGCCAGAGGCAGTACTTTAGCTGTCAAGAGAGGGACAAAAGGTGTACTGTGGCCCTGGTTCTCCACTGACTTGTATCTGAACGTTAAGAAGCACCTGGGGATTTGATAAAATCTACCAAATCAGAAAAGGAATTACTTACATCTTTGCACAGATTCAATGATCATATGTACAAGGCACAGAAGCATTCAGATAGTCATTTATACCAATGGCATTCCCATGCCTCATTCTCCACCTTGCTGTACCTGGCTTAGGCTCCTGAAACTGTGAAAATCGGGGTAAGATTCCTGACAAGAAATGATGGGCTCTAAGCCTGCTACTCCTAAAACGGTGAGGCAATCTTCAATGGATGTCAAGATGATTCAATTATTCATCTCCGTTGTCATGATCTCTTCCTTCTGCCAAGCCTTCAGCACGCTGCTGTGGGAAAGAATAATGGCAGGAACTGTAGAAATATAGCTCCAGACAGCTGGTGAGGAACGGAATGAAGCCACATAGCTCTAGCCTTCAGGCTATATGGATAGACTACACGAAAACAGGCATTTTTAGCTCATGAATTGCATGATTTGCATATTCCAGAAAACACACGATCATTTATCGGTAGGATAAGACCGAGAAGCATGGAACCAGCTTTATTTAACCCATATCACAAACACCAACCTCGTCGATTAGCTGAGTTGATGATGAGTTTGCTGTCATAGCCAATGTTGGAGTGTGAAAAAACTCAACCATAACATGTACTTATACTGGCAAAAAACTGCAGTAATGACGCAGGCTTATACGCAAAAGATTCTTATTGAGTTGAAAAAGCTGTCGTTTGGGAAGTGGGTTAATGATGGCTAAGAATGTCGGAGACCAACTCAGTTCTCGCTTTTTGTTTGGCTGCAGCAGATCAGATACTTTATTCTGTTTAGGCAGCTAAACAGGGAGAGAGTGCACTAGGACATAGGTCTCCTTCCTCGACAGTCTCTAACAGGTAAACAATTACAGCATATTTATCCTTTGTATAGACAATAATAAGCACTACTAAGCAACAGCTGCATTTTGTTTATACATAGGTCATCCTGATATCTTGTTTTTCTCACTTAAGAGACGCCAGTCTACATATTGTATTATCTACACAAGGTCGAAAAACAGCTTCTCACACAGTTCTTTTCCACTCGCCTCACACATCCTTGCTTTTACAAATCTCGCTTATATGGTTACAACTAGCCTAACGCTGGCTAACGGAGACTGTCATGCATTAAGATCCCTACAAATCCATGTCAATTCTTTCTGTACTTCCACATTCCCCTTTTGTACTTCTAGTACAACAAATATTTTCAACCTCTATTTGCATTAAGCCATGGATTTCAGATTCTACATCAGATGTTTCAACCTTAGGGTTTTAATTGGCTTTAATGTAATGCATGATTAGCATGGGCATGAAAGGTATTTCTTTAGTACATCCTTTACTACAACAACAACAACAAACATAATCCTAAGATACACCGATGCATCTGAGCGTGGTATAGGAGCAGTTCTCATGCAGGAAGGACCGGATCACAACTTCCATCCTGTCGTGTTTCTCAGCAAGAAACTGTCTGAGAGGGAAAGTCACTGGTCAGTCAGTGAAAAGGAATGCTATGCCATTGTGTACGTCCTGGAAAAGCTACGCCCATAGCTTTGGGGACGGCGGTTCCAGCTACAAACTGACCATGCTGCGCTAAAGTGGCTTCATACTGCCAAGGGGAACAACAAGAAACTGCTTTGATGAAGCTTAGCTCTCCAAGATTTTGATTTTGAAATTCAACACATTTCAGGAGCTTCTAACAAAGTAGCTGATGCACTCTCCCGTGAGAGTTTCCCAGAATACCCTGGTTAAAAAATTGTCTGTTAGGGCCTGGCACACAGCTTTGAAAAATCCGGTTTCCTGATTGGTCCTCTTGTCAGGTGTTTGGTTCCCTTTGTTAACCCCCCCTTCTCAATTGCTCACCAAACTGTGACAAATTTCTGTTATCAATCTATCCCTTGTGTCAGGTGATCAGTCTGAAACTGCAAGACGTTGAGGGAAGATAAAGAAAATACACCATATGACTAAATTTTAAAGCTTCATTAATAAAATAATAAAACAACAACGAAGAGTGTTGGGAACGCTCCCACATCACTCAAGAAAAACATTAATGCCCAAGCCCTAAGCCATTTTCATATTCACACATGTCTAGACTGGCCACGTCTGTGTATAATGTTCAGAGAAGGGGGAGAGGTGGACAGGAGATTATCCTGTATACAGCTTGTCCAGAATTTCCAACAAGCTTCCGCTCTTGGAAGGGCTGTTCTTTTACACCCTGAAATATCCTGCGGCGTCTCTTTCAGAGATTCCAATCCAAGTCAGCTGCCTGTGGCTTCTCCAGTGTCACCAAGCCACACCGGCTCCGGGGTCACAAAGGCACACTGTTGAATCTCACTGGACAGTTAAGCTTTGCAAATGTAATCTCAGTTCTGTAATTTGTATTGCCTTTGGTTTGCCTCTGTCTATATTTTTTCACAGCCAGCTGGGGCCGAAAGCAGTTTTTCTTTGTACTTAGCATGGTCTGCGTTGATTCTTGACCTTGAACACAGAGCAACTTTCTCTTTATCTCTGGGCCAAGCTGAATTTCAGATTAACCCATTCCTTTCCTCAATAGACAAATTGCTCACACTGTGTCAGAGGCTTTTTTTTTTTGTGATTAAAAGCTCCTCTGAGATGTATGATCTCATCTAGATTGAAGGTACCTTTTAGTGGGCATTGTTTAGATGGACTTTCACGTGTGTAAAGATTCCAATTCTCTAAATACCTGGAGGTTGTTTTTGGACCATAATATACGTACATGTAATATGCTGGGGTACCCTTAGGGGGTGAGGTGGAATATTTAGACTGTCCTTCACCCATTTTCCACTTACACATACAGGGAGGGAACTCTGTCCGCGCTAGTGGCTCATAAACTAAGGATTTCTCCCTACAGGGTACTCACACAGGAGAGGCTAACGAGGATGGCCACGACCCTCCTACACCTCCCTTCAGCAAAGAGCGTCGGCTAGTCTCAGAGAGACGGCGCCTCTTGCTCTGATTGCATCCAGTGAGATGATCAGACTGTTAGTAGCCCACATGGAAAGGAAAGGGGGAGGGAAGATGGGTTCACACGCTCCTAGACCCAGGTAGCTTCCTCATCGGACGATGCCAGGCCGAGTCAGCCCACCGTGGGTCGGATCTTCTAAGATCCTCTAGTTACCGGGCTTGCGTTAGAGTAGTCCTGGTCACGAGCTTTCGCTTCGCAGAGTACTCTGCGTGTCTTCCGGTAATTGTCACTCACACTGGTGTACACACACACACTCACACCCCCAAGGCCTTTATTTCCATGTACCATGATGCATCTGTACCTTATGTCCGGACAACCTCTCTTGAGGCGGTAAAAACCCCTCAGCGCTGGTGCATACCTAATGCATTTCCTTACGCATTACCTAATACATTTCCCTGTGCATTACCTTGTTGGCCAACCAAGCAGTTTCCCAGTACTGCTTCAACCTAACCTTGTTGGGGCCTTTCCCCAATACCACTCTGCATCTGGTCTTGCTGCACAGTCAATAAGTTCAGATGGCGTAAGCCCAACAGGGACAGAAGGCCCCACGGACAGTCCTCCAACGACACCCCAATAGAGATTTCAAAAGGTCTCATACCTCTCTTGTGGCACCATGGAGTTCGAAAGGGAACGATCCATAGTAGCTGCCTGTGTCTCAGTAGGCCTTGCCATCCTGGATGATCCCCCAAATTGTTGGAGAAAAACTCAGTTCTCGCTTTTTGTTTGGCTGCAGCAGAATCAGATACTTTATTCTGTTTAGCAGCTACAACAGGGAGAGAGTGCACTAGGACATAGGGTCTCCCCTTCCTAGACAGGTCTCTCAACAGGTAAACAATTACAGCAGTATTTATACTTTTGTTATAGACAATAATAAGCAACAGCTGCATCTTGTTTATACATAGGTCATCCTGATATCTTGTTTTTCTCACTTAAGAGACGCCAGTCTACATATTGTATTATCTACACAAGGTCGAAAAACAGCTTCTCACACAGTTCTTTTCCACTCGCCTCACACAATCCTTGCTTTTACAAATCTTGCATTATTAGGGTTACAGCTAGGCTAACTCTGGCTAACAGAGACTGTCCGGCATTAAGATCCCCTACAAATCCATGTCAGTTCTTTCACACAAAAAAACTCATTTTGCTGTCATATGCTGTGTCTCCAGTAGGGGGCTTTGCTGGTACAGCTACAATGGCAAAGTCTTTGTAGTGTAGACTAGCTCAAAGAGGCAAGAGGTCTAAGAGAAAGCCTCCAAGAAATGCTGCAGAGGCTAAGTCCCCGTGGTTAATTTAAGGTCAGTGTGGAGAACATCACTTCTTTGTCAATCCCAGCTTGACCAAGCACAACAAGCCTCCCATCCAAATCCTTCTTCTTGATGTCTGATAAAATTAAAATAATATATTATATATATACACACACACACACAAGAATATTTAAAATGCACCTTCATGTGAGAAGAATTGGTCAGTTTTTATCATTAATACACAGCACAAAGTAATTAAGAATTTTGCACAAGTCTGGCTGCATATGAGACTATGCGAAGGGTGAGATCCTTCCCAGGAGGTGAGAACAACTTCTCATGGTAGAGACAAGGCAGTCAGGACACCAAGGTTCTACTGCCATCTCTGGAACAGGTTCACTGTATGTATGGTGACCAGACAGCAAGTGTGAAAAATCAGGATGGGGGGGTGGGGTGGGGGGGGCTAATAGGGGCCTATATAAGAAAAAGACCCAAAAATTGGGACTGTCCCTATAAAATCGGGACATCTGGTCACCCTAACTGTATGATTTTAGGAAAGTCACATGAAATTTGAGAGTCTCAGATGAAAGTATTAGCCCATGCTTTCATCAGAACCTGGCATGATGAGGATCCTTGCTGCACATAGCAATGTGATACTGACTTGAAAACCTCTCTCTCTCTGTAATATCACCCCCAACACTTCTGCAGTCTCCAAACAGCCATCGTTCCCTAAGGCTTAAGCAACAAGGGCTGGGTGGAAAGGATGAGGGTTTAAAACACAGGCAGGAAGTGTTTCTTGTTACCCAGTCAATAAAGTCAAAATACCAATGAAATGAACCTGCAGTGAACATCAAGTTACAACAAACAAACAAACAACCTCACTCAGCCATCATTAACCCTTTCACTAAAAATGCACATATTTCTGTCTGGGCAAGAGTTCTCCTAAGGAACGTCAGCTGCTTTGAAAAAAGATGCTACAGTAACTCCTCACTTAACATTGCAGTTATGTTCCTGAAAAATGCAACTTTAAGTGAAACTATGTTAAATGAATCCAATTTTCCCATAAGATTTAATGTAAATGTGGGGTGTTAGGTTCCAAGGAAATTTGGGGGGGCAGACAAAAGGCATTATATACTGTACAATACTGTGGTGGGGAGGTGCCCCTGGCTTACCCCACATAGGCACAGCCCGCTGCAGATAATGAGGCAGGCAAGGATGCCAGGAAGCACCTTGCACAGCAGCAGCTTCACCCCTAGAGGAACAGGTGCTGACTTTGCTGGGGGATGCTTCAGGTCTGCCTCTTCCCTTCCCTGCTCTACTCCAGGCCCGCCTCTTCTCACCCTCACTCCACCTCCTCCTTGGAGCATGCACGCTGCATCCCTGCTCCCCCTCACTTCCTCCCAGTGCTTTCTTGCTGGCAAACAACTGTTCGGCAGCACTTAAGACTTTCTGTGAGGGAGAGGGAGAAGTGGAAACGCAGTGCTTCCCCGCTACTCCCCCTCCCACCAGTGGCGGATTCAGAGTTAGTGGGGCCCTGTGCTCAGCTTCATTTCCACTCCCCCCAGGGGGAGCATTCTTTCTTACCCCCCCACCCTGTTTTTCATTCTTTTTTTCTCCATTCTCCTCAGGGCTGGGGGTGCAGGGTCTGGGAGGGAGTTAGGGTGCAGGAGGGCACTCAGGGTGGAGTGCAGGGTCGGGGAGGGAGTTGGAGGGCACTCAGGGTGGGGTGCAGGGTCGGGGAGGGAGTTAGGGTGTGGGAGGGTGCTCAAGATGGGGGTGCGGGAGGAGGCTCAGGGCTGGCGCAGGCAAGAGGTGCAGAGCACTTATCAGGGGCAGCTCCTGTTTGGTGCAGGGGGTGTGTAGGTGGCTCTGGGCAGTGCGGCACCCCCCCCATGGCTGCGATTCTGGGAACCACAATTCTGAGAACCGCCCCTCCCCACACCCCCGGCAGGACCACCCAGAACACAGAGGCTTTAGGGGCTGCAGGGCCCTGGGCTAAGGGGACCCCGGGGTCCTGGCCTGCAGCTCTAAAGCCCCTTTCAGAATGCGGCCCTGCGAGCATGGGCTGGAGGACTCAGGAGGAGCAGGGGCATCCGTGCAGCCAGCAGCCGGAGAGAAGTGGTGCTTTCCTTTTTGAAGCACCACTTCTTTCCGGCCAGCTTTCCGGCCCTTCCTGGGGGCGGGGGAGGGGGAGAGGCAGCTTCCCCGCTCCCTCCCAGACAGTTTTAAGAGCTGTTTGGTGGCAGGGAAGCACTGGGAGGGAGGGAGGAAGGGAGGGAGAGGAGGCGGAGAAGAGGAACTTGTGCAATGCTTGCTCATAAAGCCAGCCAAACGACGTTTTAAGAGAGCATTGCGCAACTTTAAATGAGCATGTTTCCTAATGGAGCAGCGACGTAACTTTGAAACAATGTTAAGCGGGAGGAGGTTAAGTGAGGAATTACTGTATATAAGTGCAAAATATCATGTGACTGCAACATCCTCTGGTATGTGCACATCCACCCAAAGATTATGAAAGTATTAGCAGGGCTGACCAGGTCATGTCATTCAGCACAGACAAAGGGAAGAAGCCATTATTAATAGGAGCGTCTCACATTTCTGTGACATCTCTAACCTCCCCCAGACATAGCATTCTAGACTTTCCACTACGGACTTTAGTTGCTGTGAGCCAAGAGTGTAGCAACTACTGTGAAGATGAGCTGCCAAGATGGGGTGTGGTACCTGCCATTGCACCTCCATCTCTCGACCGCTTGCTCAGACCGACATGCACTCTGTATTACAGGAGGCCACTTATCAGCTATAGACCACAAGATTCAGGGATCCCCCCAAACCAGGATTCCTCTGGAAACTCCTACATATGAGGGACTGTCTGGCCCAATGACTCTGTCATTCACTGTGGTCAGAGCCTTGGCATTTATCTAACTTCAGCGGGGGACTCTCGCTCAGAAGGAAAGGCAAGGAGGAAAAAACAACCCAGCCCTGCTGTGCTGTAAACAGAATACAAGCTTCTCATTCTCCATTCAGTGTGTAATCTCAATCATTTATTGTCCAGAGGGTACAATAACTATCAATAATTAATGGGCAATAATGTTCTACAAGTTCAAACTGACAATTGTGTTATTGTGAGCGTATGCAGCCTTCGTGGGTGCTGCTGGAGTCAGGCTTACAGCTCACTACTGCACTCCAGGCTTCAAAAGGCAGATGGTCAGCTTGGTGTGGTGGGGGAATCAGGAACACCAGAATGCTAATCCCAGCTCTGCCACTAAATTGCCAAGGAGTCTGGGGCAAGTCACTTAATCTCCCTCTGCCTCCATTTTGCCAGCTGTCAGATAATGATAATACTTCACCACTGTACTTCATGTGGGTGCTGTGAGGCTGAATTCCTGGATGCTTGCAACGCTCATTGAAATCCTCGGCTGGAAGATGTTCTTACACTGGCAACTTTGATCTCCCACAAGCAGGTGTTTTTATTAAGGAGTGGCTATAATAAAGCATCAGAAGCAGCCCATTACAGGCAAACATTACAGGAGTCAATTTCTGGGCAATTACAGCATGCTCCATTTGGGGTGTTCCAAGACACAAAGCCAAGTAAGTTTAAACCCTGTGTGAAATATCATAATCACCCTGCATTGCATGTTCCTGGAGTATCTTATTGTTGCTCTGAAATGGAATCCGTAAGTAAAATTAAGCAAGGCAATCAAAACTGTGCATTTACTGGCCGTTACACTGTACTGAAGCCCCTTCAACTAATCACTGGGTAGCACATGCCAACAGTCTCAGCACTTTTTTTCCCCTCCGAAGGAGATGTTAGCTTGCAGTGTAGATTCTTCATATGCCAGTTCACAGACACAGAACTGAAAAGCGGTCCACAGAGAAAAAGAGAGCACCTATGACATTCTCTTACAGCAGCATTTGTGTTTCTGTGCGTAACCAATTTACAAGGGCTCCCCTGCCTGCCTATTTCAGGAATTATCAAGAGTTCTTGCTGCTTATTTGAGCAGTTTGAAGAACTGATGAACTGCTGTTCATGGTATTTGCTATCACTCAATCAATGAGCAAGGGCACTTGATCATTTCAGAAAGAGACAAGTAGAGAAGCTTATTTGATATAGGTGTGACATCACTGACAGTCAATCAAAGGTTTTCAGTTGCATCTGGTGTTCTAAAGCCATCTCATAGCAGTTAGTTTCAGTATGTCAGTGTAATGTGACTGAAGTTATAGAGTATATTGCACAGTGGGGCGTATGCAAGTATAGGGGGTATGCATTTATGAGATTTATGTTGTAAACCAGAATGTATAGTAATAGCACCTTATCAGAGACTGAACAGCCTGTCTAATAAGGAGCCTTATAATGAGGGCAGAAAGTATCTGATAAAACAGTTTAGGTGGGAGAAGGTAAGTTCTGGAAGGTGTACAAAGGAGGGGAAGGAGAGGGTCTAGGAGTTGATAGAATGGAATTCCTGTGTCCACACCTCTTAATACCATCACTTGGAAATATGTGGTAACATTTGAGAAAAGTCCAAAATGTGAGACATCAATTTTTCAATGCTTGTAAAACGCTATTTTGCTCCACTATGTTAGTCAGACTCAAAACATGGAAAGGTCTCTGAGGGCCGTAGCTCTAGAACTCCCAAGGAGGACGCTCATTAGCTCATCATAATACAGTGGATTTTGTTGTCAGTAACGTAGCAAGAAGCAATAATAGCAAAAAGGATCATTTGCTTCCCCACGCTTTGCTGCAGGCTGGAAATCCTTCATCTCAGGAGTATATTTGATCCTGGAACTGTGTCATGCAACTCTGCAAACCAGTAGGCGACTATAACAATCTCTTCCAGCCAGCGATGTGAAGGGTTTGCTGGGAAGTGGCTGATGCTTGCCCAGCAGTACTTGCATGCCATTTGCAATAAGTGCTCCTTGATCTTTGCATAATTGGGATATTTGGAGTACCTGGCCTGACATAAATTAGAAGATCTAGAATTAATAAGGTGTTGGCTGGAAATAAGATATTAAATTAATGTTGAAATTGTAAGAGGGCAGACTGATTTAGTCACTGCATTTCAGTGACACTGTTACAAGAGATGGGAGAGAGACAGCAGGTCTGCAGTGATTATTTTAAACATATTTGTTTAAGTGCTTTGGATCACAGATTAACTTTCTTTTCTCAGTATTTTTAATTTTTTCACTCACCTTGAAATAGACATTAGAAATGCACTGCAGAGTGGACTGAAAGGTTGTCTAGTTTCACCGTGTTTTCCTAAGTGCAGCTGTGCTCTTTTCCTGAAATGACATTGTAATTTCTTAAAGCAATACTCTTCTTCAAATCACACATGTCACAGCTGATATGCCTAGTTCTCCTTCAGCACAGGACACCAGCGGTACTAGATTTTCTCTTTTCCCAGCAATGGTACCACTTCATTATCACAAAAGATTTTGCTATATCACAGCCAAGAGCAAGTCTAAATTGATACCTTTACACTGTGTGATTATGGCCCTGGATCAGCGAACTACTTAAGCATGTGCTTAAGTAACTTTTTAATAGAGATTAATTTAAGTATGTGCTTAACTTTAAGCATACACTCAAGTCCTATTTTGGATTGAAACACAAGTTTGAAGTTAAGCAGACACTTAGGTGCTTTGCTGAATCAGGGTCTATATGCTCAGTGACGGCTTCAGGCACCAGCACTCCAAATGCATGCCTGGGGTGGCAAGCTGTCGGGGGTGTCCTGCCGGTTCCTGGCAGGGCGGCAGTCAGGCAGCCTTCGGCAGCTTGTCTGAGGGAGGTCTGCCAGTCCCGCAGATTTGGTGGCAGGTACGCCAAATCTGCAGGACTGGCTGACCTCCCGCAGGCATGCCACCGAAGGCAGCCTCCCTGCCATGCTTGGGGCGGCAAAAAAGCTAGATCCACCCCTGTATATGCTCAGACTCACATGTTACCTGAACGAGAAGTTCAGGAGAGTTAAAACAGCCCCATAATGGAGCACTTGTCTTTTGCTAAACATTTGACAGCCAGGTGAGAAATGAAACTTCTGTACTCTACTGGACAACATCATTGGCACAAATTAAGAAGCCCTGCTTCAGTGCACAGATTTGTGATGTCTTTTGAAACCAGTGTAGGATCTTCTCAGCCACTATGATTAGTTTTTGAATCCAGTGCAATCATTAAAAATAATTTTAAAGAACTGTTGCACCCATGTTTCAAAAATATTTCCTGGTCTATGGCCCCTTTCTATGAAACTGATTCTGTGCAAAACAACCTCTGACATGTGAATGATGCATGCAAAATTCTATTTTTCTAAAAAAAGACATCAGTGAGTTATTGTGGAAATGTGCAAATGCCCCAGTCTTCTGTTCCCTCTTTTCACTGGTGGGGAGGAAGCATACACAGAGGTGATTTTTGGAATTGTCTGTTGCTCTTCTTACACTGGAATGACTATTGCATTATCTGGGAGTCTAGCGGTGCTATGGAAAATTCCAAAGGCTGCTGCCGTAGAAATCTGCATGATATTAGCTCTGGGGAGAACCAGATTTAGAAGAATAGAAATGAGACATGAAAAGAACTATTAGATAATCTAGATGACCAGTGAAGTATAGTTCCCTATAGGGACTCAGAAATAAACAGTGATGGGCATAGTATAGATACATGAACAGACAGAACACATTTGTTAATGTGTTACCTCGTTTTATTAAAAAAAGAGAAAAAAATCAAATGATGGGGCTTCCATTACTTCCCTTAGGAAAGGACCTAACCACTCAGGAGTTGTACTCTCTTCTACAGATAGCGATCCCAGAAAATTCAACAGAACCTCATAGGGAATGAGAGCAGAGGCTGCTGATAGATTTAAAAGAATCAGGATGGATGGACACCTGACGTTTGTCCATCATTTGATCAACAGCCAGTAAGTCTAGCATGTTCTTGGGAACTATATTCTGGCCAAGAGCTAGACTGAAAGGGATTGAGGAATTCCATATGTATGGGATAGAGGGCCTAGCACAATAGGTCCTTCTCCATGACTGGGTCTCTTAGGCACTACCACAATACAACTAAATAATAGAAATAATAATTATGTGTGTTCCTGGAACATCCAAACAACACTAGAGAATCTCCTATAGTTCAAAAAAACCCCTCATCTGAGGGGAAAACTTTCTTAAAGGTTTTATTAAAACAAAAAAAGTTCAGGCACTGAAAATTTCCAAACAAACAAGCAAACCTATGGAGCAGCAAATACAGAGGGCCCCTTAGGCTCCTTCAAAATGTCACTGAAGAGAATTAGGCCTAATGCCTGCAGGGGCACATTGTACGGTATGTTAGAGATTCACTTGGGTTCCATGCAAACACTGGTGCATTGTGCATTAGCGTGGCTATTTCTAAAATTAACAAATTCAGCCCAAATGCACCCAGAATGAATAGAACAAACATAGGACCTGCTTCTGCTCCCATTGACGTCAATGGAAATTCTGAATTCAGTAGCATAAAGATCAAGTCTGTGATTCTTATTTACTTTCATCCCTAGCAATAACATTTCGACTGCTTCAGTTTCTGGGACAGCTTTATTGTTTTCCCTGTAATGCTAAATTAATTCTTTATCTCAAAACAGCTACAAACCAGTAAGAATTTCCCACTCAGCAGGGTCTAGGAAGCAGGAGTTGTGTCCATTGCCCCAAATTCCCCATTTTACTCTTAATTTTTTCACTCATACTTTGTCTGTTTTGAGGGTTGCTGGCAAGTCCTTTCCTAAATCCTCCCCTCAATAACACTCCTCTCAATTCTAACTGAGGCACACTGAAAACCCAGGCCTCCTTCCTGCAGCCTCATGGCTTCCTTTCCTTTTCTCTGATTGGCCCGTCCTTCTGTGATCTAACATCCTCTTCCTGTCTCCAAGCTAAGATTAAAAGAATTTTAATTCAGTATTAATTCCACACATTAGGAGTGGGAGGTTTAAAAGCACTCAGCATGGGCCTAATTCTGTTCCCACTGATGGCCGTGGGCATTTTACCATTGGGTTCAATGGGAGCAGAAGGATTTTGATAATAATCCCACTCTAGCCCCATTACAGTTTTCTAGCTGATAGTACCGTTTATTTCCCCAAGGGGTATTTATACTTGTATTTTGAGATAAGTCCAACAGAAAAACCATCAGCACTGCCTCTGAGATTTTCAAACCTGCCAAAGGGATTTGAATGCCCAATTTCCATTAAAACTAATGGGAAATGGGCATTCAAACCCCTAGGCCATTTTGAACATCTCAGTTTATATCCCCCCTCCCGATTTTAATGTTAAATTTTCTACTAGTAAACAGAAAAATAACCAACTAGAACCTCCCACTGAACAATACCCTGAACACACCCCAAATACCACCTATCCTCAGATTACCCTTTCCTCATAACCTAGGCTACAGAGATGGACATTGTAGAATGCCCTGAAAGTCATCAAGGGGGAAGAGGGTGGATTCTACAGCTGAAGCTCCCCCATGGAGAATGCTTTTCTCCTAGCTCACCCTCTTTTATACCAGGGGTACTGTGCTTTGAGTGCCCCTACTGACCACAGCTGGGACTTGGGAGACAGGCAATTACTTAGATAGGCTGGTCCCAGGCTATTTAGAGCTTTACAGGTCAAAATCAACCCCCAAAACTCCACCTGGACACCAGTAAGTACATAGTCAGTGTCAGGCTCACAAGACAAGGGATGAATGGAAAGGAGGTGAGACATGGGAGAACACTGCACAATTCTATATAAGAGAACCCAGAGAGCAGAGAAGCAACTGCCCAAAACATCCTTCTGGGATCTTTTCAATATTTTTAAACAAACATGAAAGATTAGTTACTGGACAGTAGATTGTCACCATACAGTCTGTCCCTCACAATTGCTTTAAAATACTGATGGGGTTGGTCTGTCACCATAAACCCACAAAGTTCAGGGGGGAGTATTTAGGCCCATTTTCACATTAGGGCCAAATTATGACACACCCTGACCATGACTAGCAGAAGAGGAACAAGCAAGGAGCAATCTCTCAGGCAAATAGTTCAAGGGCCTGTCACAGCTGCAATCCCTGCACTTGCATGAGCACAGACACCACTCCCATGGTGTGCTCCAAGGGGTTCCTGGCATCTCAAATGGATAAGGAAGAAGGGAGACAGAGACGGGCCCTGACCCCAGCTTTCTGCACCTGCCTGTGGAATAGGCCAGCTGCATTGAAAGGATTTTTGTTACCATGCTATCTAATCAGTAGCTCTTTCTGCAAACTGCTACTCTGATCCTAATGGATGATTTCAGATCTCTTCTTAACCAATAGGACTTCCCCAGTGGGATAACAAGAGTGCCTAAATCCCCCCCGGTTACTATTTCCTAAACACACTCCTGCCTTGCCACAAAAGAAATAAGAACTTATAAATGCATCTCTCAAGGTTATCCAACATTGGCTAAAGATTTACCAAGGGTGCCACACAATGCATATGACCCCTCCTGAAATATTAATCCTCTGTCATCAATGTTTTATCAATTTTCTGTCATGTATCATCCTTGCCACTGGCTTCAATCATTTTGGTGCAGACGATGAAAAATAGATATATTTACCAACTCACCCATCTACAATTTCTTCTTTCCCATGTAATTTAATATCAATTATCCTGTTCAAATATAACCTTCCCCACACTCCCTAACTGGATTGCGCTACTGCTCCAGAAGGGCACCACGCATTCCTGAAGCAGGCTTGGATTTTGCATGTGATGGAACCAGCATCCACTCCATTTTCCCTGGGAGATTGTACAAGGAGAGCAGGCAGGAGCTGCTGGGATGGAGGTCAGTCCAGACCACTTCCTAAGGGCAATGTGCCGAGAGGAGATTAAAGTGAATTAGAATCTCTCTCCGCTTTTATATGAGTACAGGCTGCTTTCAAATGAGAATAGCTCAATGCCTAGCTGTGACTTGCTCAGCTGGAGAAGAGCTTCGAGCAGATGAGCTATGCAGAAGAAGCCCTCCTTTAGCTTATCTGCTAGAGCTACTACCTGCTAGATCAAAATGGTGCCAGTTCAAGGCTTGCCTGCGCGGTCACTGTAATAAGGGTTATTAACATTGCAGTGCTGGCAAACGCAAGGAAGAAACTGAAGGCCTGAAATTTGGCCCTGCTATGAGCCATAAAGGCCACTTAACTGGCTTCCTGAGGATTCTCTGGGTGGCAGAGACCCAGCACAGCAGCACTATGCCAATCCTTCCATGGCACCCAGCTTAGCGGGGTATGGATGGAAAAAGTGACTGGTCAGAGCACCCCTATACCGTGTCCATCCTTGGATTCTGCCACAGCTCCTCTCTAGTCTTTCAGGAGTCAATTTTATAATCTATAATTAGGATCAATGGGTGCTGCCAGGAGGACCACAGAAGCACAGGCTGTTCCCAGAGGCTAATACACAAGAAGAAATTAAAAAGAAAGAAATCCACATGCTATTCTCTTCCTCCTCCTTCTAACAGAGTTAACAAGCCTGTACATTCCCAGGATACTGGTGGAGGCTCCATTAGGTGTCACCTGTCACCTATGGGCAGCCACACAGAATTGCCAGGTTGGATCTTTCAGCCCACTTGGGAATGGATTTCAGATATGACCCAATAGCTGAAATGTACACACAGGTCTTCTGGCTCATTTATACCCACAACTGCTGTTAACACCAATCAGTTTAACCCATGTAAATTGCCTGATTTCATCTTGCTTGGGGCCATTGAAAGAAGAACAGATTTCCTGAGCCTACAATTTAAATTCATCTACCTATTTACAAGGACAATTGGGAAAGAAGAACCTCTGACCCCAGATGCCTCCAAACTGTAAAGTCTCAACAAGTCTTCTGACTAATAAGGTTTGGGAGACATTTCCCCCCTTGAACACAGAAGAATCCAGGACATTTAATAGCCATGTCAGATCTTAGCCTTCACACAATCTGATTTTATGTTGTGTGGGGCAGGGGGAAGAAACCCACACACCATAGGCTTTTCACTTTGAATTAAAGCACATAAATGCAAATCTTGTTTCCCTTCTCTGTAAAATTCCCTCTGTTGGTGCAGAGTTTCCTCTTGTTCAGGACAAAAAAATCAACTTCATGTCATAAATGAAGTAATTATTTCCTTCTCTAAATGAATACAGAAATGATTTTCTTTTTTGAGCAACAAGAGCTGGCTAAAAGTAATTAAAGTGTTGGCTTGGTTTTATTTTAAACTGGTGCTAATCAGCAAAACTGATCCTTACAAGCAGATCTTTAAAACATTGCTGCTGGGCCCGCAGAAGCTGGAAGCACTGGAGAGGTATAACGCTCCTAAGGGAGAAGCTACTACCACATCTGCCTCTCTAGCTGCTATCAAGGCATCACACTTTTACCCTTAAAAAACTCACCCTGTGTGTAGAAACTAGTTCCTTACTGTCATAAACGGATAGTTAAGGATTAATGTCTCTTTTACCTGTAAAGGGTTAAGAACAGGGAACAACACCTGACCAGAGGACCAATCAGGAAACAAGATTTTTCAAATCCAAAGGGAGGGAAGTTTTGGGTGTGGGTCCTTTGTTCTGTGTCTCTGTTGCTCTCTAGGCTTTGAGGGTGATCACACGTCTCTACAGGTTCTCTAATCTTCTGTTTCCAATTTGTAAATACAGGTAAAAAGACAATATAGGTTTTTATATTGTTTTTTATATTTTCAAGTGTGTAGTTTGCTGGAAATGTTTAAATTGTATTTTTTTCTGAATAAGGCTGTTTTTTCATTTTTTATAAGCAAATAACCCTGTAATATTGTCACCTTGATTACAGAGACCATTTTTATGTCTTTTCTTTCTTTTTATTAAAAGCTTTCTTTTAAGACCCGATTACTTTTTTTTCTCTGGTTAAGGCTGAGGAACGAAGGGAGGGGGAAATCTCTTTGTGTTAGATTTACGGAGTGTGGATCTGTACTGCCTCTGGGGAAGAGGGAGGGGAAGCCTAGGAGTGCCCCTAGTAAGGGAAAGAGTTTACTTTCCCTGTGTTAAGATCCAGGGGATCTGGGTCTTGGGGGTCCCCAGGGAAGGTTCTGGGGAGACCAGAGTTCATCAAACACTCAGAGTTTGATTGGTGGCAGCCTATCAGATCTAAGCTGGTAATTAAGCTTAGAAGAATTCTTGCAGGTACTCAAATTTTGGACGCTAAGGTTCAGATTTGGAAAATATACCTTTATGACACTTACTGACTGCTGTATGAAGCACTATGTGGCCACCTTGCCATTGTCTGCTCGACACTGACACACTTGGGGCTCAGGCGCCTTGGACTGAATGGATGGCAAAGTAAAATAGAAAAAAATAAGGTATATTCATGATTACTGACACGCTTTCCCTCAGGAAATAATTGCTTTTAAAATTGACTGAGCTGTGCCTGCAGTCCTCCATGCTGTTCCAGTCCTGGCTCCTGTCCAGTTCTGCCAATGCAACTGTGCCACAATTGTGAAGTATAGCTCCATTCCCTTCCACTCTCCCAAGCCGGGACCTCCACCGAACCTAGACACTATACCACAACCCTGATCTGTCATAACCCTAATATTCTAGTCCTGAATTTCTGCTGAGCAGAAACTAATAATGGTGCCTCTTTAGTGATGTTTTACCCTGGGGGCCAACATCCACTAGCAAATAGGCTGAGAAACTGAACTCATTTTCATCAGTAACCTTACAGGACTGAACACCACATCTCGAGAGGTGAGAGGCAAGCATGTTAACCCCTTATGTTTCTGTACCTTCTAATTACTGCTCTTTAACAAAACGGTCTCTCATCTTTCCAAATGCTAGTTTTTCAGGCTTGTTTCTCTCCATCTTTTTTTCCCCTTCAAGCTTTCCTTTATGCATTGAGAGTCCCCTGCAAGGCAGAACAAGGGCTCTTTGCTGAATAAAGAAAGGCATGCAAGACTAGGATTACGAGGGCTTTTGATCTTGCCCTCAGTTCTGATGTTAGCCTAAAACAATCACCTTAAGCCAAAAGCAACTTTCCCCTCACTGCTATTTTTACTGGGATCAAAACCAAAGGACATTTTATAATGTGTCTGTTTGTTGATGATAATGGGGAAGGGAGGATGGTATAACTCTCTAAAATGTGGATGTGCACATGTTTTGAGGGCTAGGGTTGGGTATTTTCTCTGTTCCCCAATGAAAGTATGTAGGAACGGACAATCTGTCAGGATGCGGAAAATGACACAGGTATTCACTAATACCCCAAACACTGCATGGGCAATCTGTGACAACTCCAGAAGAGGGATCCAGCAAATGACTGGAAAGTCAATGTGGAAAATGTCACCTAAGGTATGTGAAAAGCCCACCCTATGCACAGGTGGAAAGCGTTCCATGCCTAGCGAGGATGGAGTCTGTCACCTGAAAACTTGAAAAGTCCTGCTTTCTGGAGATGGGTTGGTCTTGGGCTGCTAATGCAGCAATACAGTAGAGCCTTGCAACCCTACCCAAACCTGATGTGACCTGATTATAAGTGTCAGGTCTGGGGCAGTTGGCATTGTGCTGGGTCCCCGTGTCACAGCATGACCCCCTTCAGTGTCAACAGTAGTGCAGTCAAATCACCTATGAACCGCTTCAGACATGGATTCCTTGGTGTCATTGGCCAGCTGGGTTTCAGATAAAGCACGTCTGTGAATGTACCTCGTTAGTAAGCTAGACTAGAGCACTCCCAGCTGTTCCGGTTCTAGAAACGATCAGTTCTGACACATCACTGGCTTTGTGATGTCCTCTAGAGACTGGACTGAGATCACGGTTATGACATAAGACATGACTTGAATGAAGTCTTCGAGGTGCCAGGCCAAGGCACTGACTCATTGAGCCATCTAACCACATGACTATTCTCTTTTCTGAGCTCAGGCAGTTTAGAGCAGCATCCCCTCTGAAGGACCATTTTTCCAATGGACAAGAGGACAAATGCGGACACCAGTGTGTTTGCTATGTGCCGTGGGTGAGTTTCACACCAGGGCCGAATGGAGGTGGCATTCAGGTGATGGGCAGGTGGGGAGAGGTGAGCTGTCAGGGCTGCAGCGCCATCTATCTGTTCTGCAAAGCAACAATTGTGGGACATAAGCAACACTTTCTGGGTATGCTGACATTTCTCTGCAGGACTGTGACTGACCTTGAAAGGAACTGGACAGCACCCTGTAAGCCACTGAGATAGAAGTGTGGAAATGGATTGCAGCCCTTTGGCAGCCTTCAGTTCTCATTTAAACTGTTAATCAGAGAGGAGAAAGAGTAAAGCTGCTTTCCCCTCAAGCTTGCCTATGAAAACCCAAATGGTACTGAAAGAAGCCTGCAGGACATAGGTTCTCCTTGGTACAGGAGGAAAAATATTGATCCAATAGAGAACTGCTCTGGGGAATGAAAAGTGTCTAGGTCCCTTTTTGTGATTACATACTTCACAGACTGAGTGATATTTGTAGTTGACTTTCCCAAGGGATGTTTAATTGCTTAGGGGTTTATAGTTGTGTCTGGTTGAGCTTACTGGTGGTACTTCCTAGTGGTTAGATACCCGGGTCACAATTGTTCCTCTTCTCTGAAGTCCCCTGCTGGTAGTCACTCTGGCACCATAGCGGTTACCTTTCCAGTAAAGGGTGACTCCAGCCAGGTCACCAGTTGAGTCTGCCCCTTTCCAGTGATTAACAGAGTCCAACTCTGGTTAGGAGGAGAACTTTCTTCTTTCTCGGTATATTATGAGGCTTTTCCACCACTCCCAGAAGACCTTGAAAAGGAGATGCTAACAGGGGTCAGAACTGACCAAGATCACAGATGATTAGATGCCCCACTTACATGGCTCCCAGAGTGAGGAGTCGAACTATCTGCATGGGATCCCCCAGGAATGGAAAAGCAGATACTAGGTATAGGCTTGATAGACTTATGTCACAGGTCCATTCAAATGCCTCCTTTTGGCTATTCACCAGACTGCTATGAGAAAATCCAGCCACTGGATCACACGTGTTTTAAACCCCTGGAGCCTGAACAGAACCCAGGCACTGTCCCTATATTAGAGCCTCTGAGCACACAGCTGGGGTGTAGATCTTCTAGCTATCACCAGCTCTTGAGAGTTGCAACCATGTGGCTCACTGCCCAATCACCGGAACCAGTGCTTAGACCTCAGACCCAGCTTAAACACACCTTCCCCTAGAAGAATGATAGGTTTCAGAGTAGCAGCCGTGTTAGTCTGTATCCACAAAAAGAACCAGTAGTCTTTGTGTACTTTACTAGTCTCTATGGTGCCACAAGTACTCCTCCTTCCCTAAAACTCCACCTCAAGTTTTACCTCTTCAAAGGGCTCACGTGCTAAAGTGTAGCACATAGCACATACAGACTTTGCACAGGACTCAAACACAGCATTTTTCTTTCTGATGTAGCATGCAGCGGCGGCTCCCGGCACCAGTGCTCCAAGTCATGGGGGGCGCCCTGCCAGTCCCTGTGAGGGCGGCAGTCAGGCTGCCTTTGGCGGAATGGCTGCGGGAGGTCCGCCGGTCCCGCGGAATCGGCGGCGGGTATGCCTAAGCCACAGGACCAGCGGACCTCCCACAGGCATGCCACCAAGGGCAGACTGCCTGCCGTGCTTGGGGTGGCAAAAAAGCTAGAGCCGCCCCTGGTAGCCTGATAAATACACTGATCTATAAATAAAATAATAACCCCTATATGCAGTTCCCTGCCTTGGTTTCCTCACCACTCCTGAACATTCTTTGGGTTGGGGTTAGAGTCCTTTGGGGACACCCAATGTCCTTCTGTTGCAGTGCCTGGCTTGTGCTCTGCAACATGGAGCCTTCTTCCCCTGGCCAACCTCTGCTGGACTTGGTCATTCCATTGCCTTCCTTCCTCCTGCTGCCCAAAACTTCCTGTGTGACTCTGAATCTTTTTATAAACTCCTGCTTTATCACCTCTGTCTCGCTTCAAGAAAAGACATTATCTCAAGATGTGTAGCAGAATATACAGTAGTTGATGTCTAATGACCCACCATTGTCTCTGGTTTTGGAGATACATGCTTAAAAGCTTGTCAGCAATGGAGGATACATATAGAGAGAAGGGCATTCATGATACAGTAGTTTTCACAGTAACAACTTCATATCAGCCAGAATTCATAAGTCATACATAAATCATCACAGCTTAATCTTAGAATTGATCTCACATCACATGTGCATTCCTTATACTATTATGGGGAGGGGGAAGGACCACAGGCTTGCCACCCAACTCAGAAATCAGAATCCCAGCTTTCGGATTTGGGTCCAGTGCCTTGATCTCTAGATTTGCAGACCATGAGACAGAAAGCAAGAAAGAGCTGAAAAACCTGAATTTGTTTTAGTGCATTGGTTAGTTTGTAATCAGTGAAGTATGATACATATGCCAGTTTGCAGCGTCTCCACAGGGCTGCGAGATAGAATTTTCTGATAAGTGTATTTTATGGGGATATATGGTTACAAAGGATGTTTTCTCCAATAACTTATTTTCCTGGGCAGGCAAGTTATGGCTCTTACTGCATCTAACGTAATGTTAAAGCCTGAAGTTTATGAGAGACTTGATGACTTCCAAACTTTTTTTTCTCTACATTTTTTGTGTAAGCTGGTTGTCCTAATTTCTTCCACAGTATCAAGTGTCACAAGATAAAAAAGACATAATTTATTCCTGGAAGGAATTACTCTCCTTCCTTCTCCTTAATGGAGATGGGGCAGGGATACGAAGTGCAAGAGATGCCTATGTTCCTAGATGTCTGAAAACAAAGTGATGCTGACAGGTATGGGCCAAAAAGCATTTGAGAGAAACACAAAAAGGAATGCAAGAGAAGTGCCAGCCCCATTTCTCACTAAGCTTTTCCAGCACTGCAAAGGTTAAAATGAGTCTATTACTGTTTTCTTGTCACTTTGTCACTGATCTAACGACCATCGATAATAGTTGAATAAGAATTGATGGAGAGATAGATTTAATTAACCCTGGTGTCAGCAGCTAGCATTGCTGGCTGTCTGTGTGTTAATGGAGCGGCTCAGAAAAAAAACTCTCTTGAGCTTTGCGTGGTTTAGCCGGAGGCAAATAAAACAATTCTATTAATCAGATACGCCTTCCAGGTACACCCAGATAGTGCTGCATACAAACTGTCAAACCCCTTCTCCCAAGGTACAAAGCAATCACCTAAGCGGTGCAATCACACTCCATTTTCTGTACTTTCCACAACCCAGCCGCAAGAGAAATCCATGCAGTGTTCTTCACATACACCTCCATCTCCTAGGAGGAAAGCATTAGCAAAACAACAGGAGAGATGGATGGAACTGCCAGACACATAGAGAGAAGTCGAGAAAGGAAATGTGAGGTTTGTAAAATGTGCCAGTGTCTTGGAGACTAAAACGTTTTATTTATCTGCAGAATGGGAGAGAAACATGGAGAACTTTTTTGGATAGTTCATTGTCCATGCCCATTCAGTCCAAGGCCTTTCTGTCTGTCTACAAGGATGTCAAAGTGGTGATTTGGTGACTTGCCCCCTGGGGAACTTGACTGACTCATTTCAGGTAGAGGGACAAGCTTTGTGAGGTAATATTTTTTATTGGATCAACTTCTGTTGAGAGAGAGACATTTTTGAGCTTAGGCAGAACTTTTCTTCAGGCCTGAGTAAGCTGGAAAGCTTGTCTCTCTCACCAACAGAAGCTGGTCCAATAAAAGGCATGACCACATCCACCATATCTCTCTAATATCCTGGGACCCACAGGGCTACAACATCATTTCACATAGGCTACCAAAATATCCATGACATTTTACTCACCACTGAATTGCTCTGTATTCTTTCTATAACCAGGTACTTCTATGGCCCTCATCATCACAGTATCTGGGTACCCCAAGAAATGGGATTTTCTTCTCACAACACCTCTGTGAAGTAGGGAAGTATTATTTCCATTGTACAGATGGAAACCGAGGCATGAGATAGACTAAGTGACTTGCCCAGGGTCACTCGGGAATGCTGTGTCTAAGAAGAGAATTAAACCTAGGTCTTCTGATCCCCAAGTCAGTGCGCTATTCACTAAACCCCCTTCCGTCTCCTTCAAGACTTGTGAACTTGAAGTAAAAAGCTGCATGGATAACTCTCAGAGACATCTTGACTCCTTTTGTTTTGTTTTCTTTTCTACTTTTAATTAATCCAGAGGTGTATCTTATGACAGAACATATTAGTCCTAATAGCTGCTGCTGTGCCCGCAGTCTCCCTTTTGCTCCTTTTATACACCAGACTTAAAGGAAATGCATCAGAATAATAATGCATTAATACATAATACAATAATGTGTATCACCTTATATTTGCACAGATTTTGCAATGGTATGTGCTGTAAGTTAAGCAGTGTAGGTGTAAATAGAATTTTAGAAACCTCAGTCTTTCTAGAAGAATGATTGCTACCTGCTACAGCATGAAGCCCTTCACCAAACCCTAGTGTATAGGAGGAAACACCGCTCTCGAACCAGCACAGGCAGCTGAGCAGCCAAAGTCGCATCGCAGCCCAGAGGCAGCTGTTGTTTAACAGAATGCCATATTCAGGGCATATCACACAATAGAATTCAGTTCTCCTGGGAGAGCATGTCTTGCCAGGGTGCTTTTACAGACCCCACATTAATTTAACAGGACAGGTGGCAACAGGCTACATGAGAATGGAAATGCAGCATGCATAATAGATCAGCCTCTCAATCTGCTTGGTTCTAAGTCATTACCGTGCAGCACCTCCTGATCAAGAAAGGAGATACAGAGACTGAAAGACAAGAATAAGAACTTATTGTAGTCAGAATCAGTGGGACTAGTCTGACATCTTTGAATCCTTCTTCACACTTTCTCTTCCTTTCATTTGCAGCTGTGATTGGTTTTCTTGTTTTAACACATGCCTCATTCATCGGTCCTTGACCAGCGTGATGACTTCTCTGCCACTCAGGGTAGCTCTGGCTGACATGCAAGCTCAGATCTGTTTGCAGCATCAGCAGCAGAAGGAACAATGGATATTCTCCATGCATTTGTAGCCCTTGCAAGGATGGGCAGTTTTCCCACTCATTATGGATGGATTTGGCTAGAATATGAGAGAGTGAGAGAGAGCAAAAGCTCTCTAAAGGGCTGAGCCAGTTGCATTTGGGGCAATAAGTGCTGAATTCTACAGTACAGCCCAGAATCTTTTCATACTGTGCAGCCGGTACTAGCCCATCACCACTCAATCTGTCTGCAGCTGAAAGATACCATAATAGCTTTCCAGTGGGAATCCTGGGGCTTCAAGTTAAATAGGAAATCAATATATCACGGTAATGAGATCAATGGACCTAACATGCCAAGTGCAGAGAAAAGACAAGGGGAGTTACTTCTTAAAGCTAATGGACTCAGAACCATCAGGCTGGCTCCTGTCTTGGGTACCTTGTTTAGTCTTTTCAGGTCACTTCACTAGAAAATCTTGGAGTGGGATCACCATGCAATGAAAGCAGAGGAACTCTTATGAAATAAAGCTTCTGTTATTAATACAAATGTATCTATGTTTAAAAAGCAATGTAGGGACTGTTGTACTGGACACAGAAGCCTGGTCTTGTCTGCATAGCATAAATTCAGGAAATCTCGATTCTATTCCTGCCACAGCCATGCTCCATGGCGTTACAGATCACTGACCTAGCTGCTCTGGGCCGTAGTTTCCGCATCTGTAAAATGAGGATACCATTCCCTATCTCAGAAAAGAGTTGTGAGTTTTATTAAGTGATATTTGTAAAGTGCTTTGGAATTCTTGGAGTGTCGGTGCTATGGAAGTGCAAAACACTAAAAACAGGGGACTGGAAATACAGAAAGTATATAAACAGTAAACTGTCTCTGAATTACTGAACCCCCAAAGATTCAGAGGTTCATTTCTGATGAGCAAAATTTCAGATGCTTAAGCAAGTCTCTTGAAGCTACTCTCCTCTCACATCACCCCAAATGTCACCCTGACACCCTGAAAGACCTTCCATTAGGCCCAGAATTCCTTGCTATCTTTGCAGATCCCACAGTGCCATCTGGCAAGTCTGACAGCCTTTACACTAAGCCTCATGCCATTGCATTCATATACTTTTTCCCCAAGGAAAAAGACATCTCAAAGAGCAGACGTGAGATCTGTATATAGTAGTACCTAAGACCAAGTATAAAAGCTGCTGACAGGCTTCTCAAAGGGAAGACAGCCTATATGCATGTTGGAGAGTTGCAGCTATGGCATGGCTTAACTATGTTCACAATGAAGTCAATGGGATTTTTATCATTAACTTCAATTAGAGCACAGTTAGGCCAATGATACGTGTTTCTGAAAATCCTACCCAGAGATGTCTATATGAGGTGTAAAGATTGAGCAACAAGCCTTGTGGGGTAAAAGGTTTCCTGAGATGAGCAGGCCTGAGACTTAGGAAAGATTCTGGCTTGGAGTTCGGTTTGGGAGAAGGATGTTTCCAGCTCATTCATTCCTACTCTAAACAGAATGTTTCTCACTATTTGCCAGGAGGGTCTTTAAATTCCTGTTTATAACCTGCAGCCACCAAATGTGCGAGGCTGGGAAACAAAATAGAATTTTACTTTGAAGAACCAGCTACACTCACAGCTTTTCAAATTCAGGAGCAGGTAAGCCAATAATAAGATAAACCACCCAGAGAGGAAATGAATATTGGGTTTTGTTCCAAATGGATGAGTTCAGCCAGAGTCTGTAACAGAAAAAAAAAGAGCTAGGAATTGTTCTGTGACAAACATATTTTGACAATCCTGCTGAAAGGGTTGACAGAGTTATGAGGGAGGAGGAGGAATGACTGATCAGTGATTGTTGTTTCACTTGTTTTCCATGATTCAGACCAATTCTGCTAACAATGTGTGTCACTGCCCAGTTCTGGAAAACATCCTTTGTTCAGTGTCACAGGGTGTTCTCCAAGGTAATGTCAAGCTTCCTGCCGCAATATACCTGCCAACAGCGGAGACCAAAAGCAGCTGAGTGTACAGATGGGGCGAGAGGTATCCGCCAGAGATACAATCCCCTGAATCATAAAGAGAGGGAGGGGAAAGAGTAAGTGCTCAGATAGCCCACCCAAGTGCATTTCTATTTCCAGAGAGCCCCACGTTGCATCTTCCTTTCTTCCAGCTGACGATGACTGGTTGACACCATTCAAAGCTCATCACCGATGTTTTATGATTGGCCATAATGATCCCTCTTGACTGAGATGTCATGATGCACTTCTTCCCTCCAGGGGCTGAACATACCTTCTCCAATGCATTCCCAGCCTTTGCAGGATGAGGGAGCCTGACAGCAGAACCGGGAATTTCAGCCTGGCCGTGTAGCTTAGTGTAATTTTGAACCTCATTAGAGGCATGATTCAAAGCCTGCTTAGGTCAAAGGAAGTCTCTCTTTCAGCTGACTTCAATGAGCTTTGGCTCAGGGCCTTGGCGACTGAGTTTTATGGAGTCAAAGTTACACTTTAGTTATTATCATTGCTTTTTATTATTCACTTGGTCCTACAATAGTGCCAAAGGTCCCAGTCAAGACTGGCGCCCTATTGTGCTATACAAACGTACAGGAAGACATGGTCTCTGCCCTGAAAAGCTTTCAATCTAATTTGAAACAAGACGCAATGAACAATAGGAGGGAAGAGCAGAGAGCATGGAGGATGGTAGTAACACACTTATGCAATTATAAATGAATAATACAAGGCCTCCCTAATCTAACCACCATGAATTGACTTACGGAATGTAGGCATCACAGCAAGAGTGGGGCTGGAGGACCGATTTGATAGAGGGGAGGGTAGTGGCCATATGGATTAGTTCAGGGAGCGTGCAGTGTGTGTAACGGGCATCATGAAGCTGTTTTTGGGTGAAGAGAGGCATTTTAGCCTGGTATGAATGGAGGGGGAGAGGGAGGAAGTGATAAGAGACAATAATGGTTAAAGCAGCAAAGAGTCCTGTGGCACCTTACAGACTAACTGATGTATTGGAGCATGAGCTTTTGTGGGTGAATACCCACTTCGTCGTATGCATCTAACGAAGTGGGTATTCTCCCATGAAAGCTCATTCTCCAATATGTCTGTTAGTCTATAAGGTGCCACAGGACTCTTTGCTGCTTTTAGAGACCCGGACTAACACGGCTACCCCCCTGAATAATGGTTAATTAGGGAAGTGTACTGGTGAAAGGTCTGGAAGGTGAGTGTGTTGGTGATGTGGACAAAAATCTACCTTACTTGAAACTGTAAGGGGAGTTGTCTCACATCCCTTGATGTGCTGCGTCTAGGGTTGCTGAAGCAGGACATCAAGGACATGTGTTGTGAGCCTATTGGAAGCGTCTACTGATATAGGATTGGAGGTTCGGCACTTTCTAGGAGACCCAGTGTCAGGTCTCATTTTTAAATTCGTCCTGAATTGCTGTTTGTTCAAATGGGTGAATGAGATGCTGCATATTTGCATGTTTGTCTTTCCCCCTCCTTGAAAATCAGAATGGAATATATTTAACAAGGAAAGGTCAGCAAGGAGAAGTGTGCATGAGGGACTGGGGATGGCATTAGAAGGGATGGGGAGATTGCTATTATTGGGGTCTTTGTTGCTGATTTCCTACTTGCACTGACTTAATAGCATCTTAGAATTGGGCTCAGTCCTAAATTCCAATTTGAAACTACTTGAACTTTGGAGATTGGCAGAATCCAAACCCATGCGTGGATCACTGACTTTGAAAGCTATTTCCAGATCCAAATTGGATGGATAAAAAGCTATTTCTAGGATGCATCTGCTGCACTATCCAGTCACCTCCATGGCATAACTGACATCAGAAAACCTAACTGCCATACTGTGCTGCATACGAGAGAAAAAAAATTAACTCCTGGCCTCCTGCCTGGAGTCAGAACCTGATGGTATTGCGGTGCAACAGGACATGACTTCAGAGTTGAAAATATTTGAGGCTGGGAATGGTTGAGACACCTGCATGCGGTCAAAAGGAAGGAGGCAGGATGTGTGGAGATATAAAGATGAGGAAATGAAAGTGGAATGGATTATTCAGCAGATCACACTGGCTCTGAATTTAAACAGAACTTCCCAAGGGATACTGCAAGAGTGGTGAAAATTAGCCAGACTTAAAACAGAGGGAGCGCAGGAGGGAAAGCCAAATGCACTTCAGAAGTGTTTAGATTTTAAAAATTGATCTTTAGTTCAGTGCTAAATTAAATAAGAAAACCATAAAAGCCTAGACCTACTACAGATACACTGCTGCATCTCCTCTACAGGCACCTGTTTGATTATACCAATGTCAGGGCATAAACGCAACCAGCAGTTTATTTACCAGTATCAGGGCATATGTCTGGGGCTGGCATGTATAGCTTTGTCAGGGTGCATAATCCCCTGTCCCCATTGCAGGGAACGTTGGTGAGATCTGATTTATTTACATCGGGGGAATGGGCATGAAGTAGCCTGATTATTCCTCTCAGGGCATAAAGGCGGGCACTCTTTTGCTTATATTAGGAACAGTGGAATTTTTTTGGGTGGGGGAAGGGGTAGTTGGTCATTTTAGCTCTGAAGCAATGAGTGTGTGGTAAAAATAACACACCTTTCACTGAGACTTACAAATTGGGGCTAATCTCCTGGGAGAGTCATTTTAATTTCTAATAAGCAGTGTTCCTTTAAAGCAGAAATTGACATAGTGGGCCAATGCCATCTCCTGTGTAAGTCCATGAGTTTCAGAGGAGTTCCCCGGGGATGAAGTTGTCTCAGGTTAAAATGCACCCTTGGAAAGACTTGGCAGATCAAACTCTCACCAAAATCTTTTTGACAGAATGATTCTCCTTATGTGTCTTATTAGATCACTTTGTAATCCACTGGCAAAGGTGCTTTATGTAGGATATCTTACAGAATAGAGCCACCGGGTTAATCATCTGGCCGCTACAATTGTTGCTATCCTAGAAGAGTGACTGTTCTCGTTTATACTGATGGTCATTATGGTCAGGGCTGATCATAGGGCTTTAGGTGTGTTTGGGGCTCCAAAATGGAGGTTAGAAGGTCTTTATGCCAGAGATTGGAGAGTTTGAGTCATCCTTCTACCTTCCTGATGTTTGTTTCTCTCAAATCGGTTTATCCATTATCAATATAAAGCATTTAGCTTCCCTTGGAGTGACATCATGGAGGCCATGTTGTCTAATGATCAGAGAAAAAGGCAGCTTGCTGGAAACCTCCCTGAAAGCCAAATGCTGCTTCTGAGGTAAATAAAATCATTCAGAACAAAACCCACCATTTGAGACAATGTAAGTCTAATATGGATTTTGCTAGCGTCTGGAGTGAGAACCTCTGTGCTTCTGGTCTGCCTCTAACCGAAAACCAGCTTGGGGCTGGCCCATCTGAATCGTGAGATTTGTCACCAAAAATAAATGACACATTGACTACAATAGGAAAAACTCCAGATGCTGATGCTGACATTTCTTAGCAACTGCCCATTGCTGCCACCTGGAAATTTTCACCCATCCAGCTGAGGGTTTATGCTGCTTCTGAGCCCAGGGAGAAGGGAATGCCATGCATCAAATTTATTTTGGCTGACTTAATTAGGAAAATTAACAAAATCAGACATTTTGAGATGTCCAGGTGTCCTACTTGCACTCTTAGTATTTAAGTGTTTCAGTATTTTCTACTTCATTGTTCCTCTTCCTAGTTTTAGAAATCCTGAGGATCTTGGTTACTTTTTCCTTCAGAGAGGGGTGGTGGTTTTTGTTTTGTTTTACATTGAGAAAATAAAATATCCCCCTTCCCATTCTTGGAAAGTTCAGTGCAGGACACAATGCAGAATGAAGTAGTGCCTCCTGCTTTTTCACTTCAGTGCAGGGACAGGTAAGGGTAGATGAACCCCATCATTCACACTTCCCTCTCCCATGCTGGAGCAGGGGCAGAGAAGTGGAAGATGCCCCACCATGGAGACGCTAATGTCCTATCCAAGCTGGGAGTGAAAGCGAGCTACTACAAAAGCTTTTAATCACGGCTCGTTATCAGTCAGGTTCTAACATAGTTTCCCTGATCAATGTAGCCAGGATTTTGTTTCTGCAAATCATGCTATCAAATTATGCTACAGACTATCCACTTGGGCAATCTATAGCATTCTTTTAAAACATCGGCACGCTACAGTTGTGAGTATTACTGGTAAGAGGAACTGTGCTCAAATCTTGCTAGAAAGAAGTGTGTTTAAAGTTAAGGCAGCATGACTGCAATAAGAGAGATTTAGGTTGGATAACAGGAAAAACTTTCTAACTTTAAGGATAATTAAATACTGGAATAAATGACTTAGAGAGGTTGTGGAATCCCCATCATTAAAGGCTTTTAAGAATAGGTTAGACAAACTTCTGCCAGGGACAGTCTAGGTATACTTGGTCCTGCCTCAGCACAGAATGTGGGTGGATTAGATGACCTCCTGAGGTGCCTTCCAGTGCTACATTTCTAGGAGTCCAACTATAGTGTAGATAGGACTTTAGACTGAGATATGAAAACACCTGCCAATTATGAGGTGGAGGTGAACCTGGACTGGGGGCTGGAATGAGGAACATTAGTATTTTTGTGGCTCATAAATTGCAGCTATGGAAAGGAGGATACCCCCAGTGGGTCAGAACAAGAGTTTGATCCAGCTCTGTATATATGTGACGCTAAGAAAGGCATAATATAATAAAATGTATCTGGGTCTCAATGAGTGCTGACTGAATGGAGAGGAGCAAACACATGCACTTACAGATGTGTGCAGCTGTGGTGATTCAAACTGCCCTAGCCTAGGGTTCAGATAATGCTTTAATTACCCTGGAGGATAAATAGAAGATGTGTCCCCAGTTCTAATAACTCCTCACTCCACACCAACTGCTCCGCAGGATACAGACCCTGTTAACATGCAAAGTAATGTAAAGATGCAGGTGAGGTTCTGGCTGGTTAAACAGGGGATGCTTCAGCGAGAATTATCCAATTAAATCCCCATCTCTTCCTCGCTCTTGCGTTTTCCCCATTTCACCAGGAGTTATCAACAAAGCCAATAAAAGCCAGCTCTAATCAAATGACTACCAAATTAGGCAATCACCAAGAGCATCACGCTTCCCTTCCTGTGCATATAGTGCTGTGCAGTTGTCTCTTGGGTACCCTCTCCAGACTGACAGGAGATGGAAAAAGAGAACTAAATATATATGCTAGCACATACAGTCTATTTGAGGAAGGCTGCATAGAGAATTTAAGCTTTTTGCCTTTCTTATACCTTTGTTCTGCGTTTTTGCAATTCTTCTTTCATTCATTCTGCTGCCAGAAACAACAGCTAAAGCTGAAAGAAGAGACTAGCTAAACAAACACACATATATGTAGGCCAATAGCAGCTTTCTATGAAATTTCCCCTCTGTGATACATACAGGTTATAACAGAATTATGACTCTCTAGGGACTCCACATTTGTCACTATATGGTCACTTGGAACTTCTCACTGAACCAGATCCTCCTGCTCTGAAAGAATAGGCTCTTACCAAGAGAATCACCCTTAGTCGTTAACAATATAGAACCGGGTCCTATGGCAAACAGTTGCAGACTTCTGATTCCAGTTAGCCAGTTAGTTTGAGAATGCTGTGAAAGAGCTGGCTTGGAAGTGGCTTGATTTAGTGTGTCACAATCTTTTCAAGCAACTGCCCCCTTTGTGCTTTGCCCTCTGCATGCTCCAGCAGCTGGCAAAGCTCCATTACCAATTAGAGTACTTGCAAATGATTGGGAAGCAAACAGCAACAGGGTGTTTGGGCCCAGCACAGGGGTTCATTACTGAGGAAGAGAAGGAGGAGCTTTGAGTGCCAGTCACTAAGCCTGAAGTACTTGCTGGGAACCGCTATTGACGGCCCTAATGTGTTCTTTTGCTGAACGTTGGCATAGTGGTGCCTGGGGAGGGTCCTGGTGTCATGAGGATTGACAAGCTGAACATTCATGCAGTGGCTGCCTCAGCTGCCACTCTGCCTTTCTAGCAGCTGCATTTTACTGGACTTCATGCTGCGGTGAGTGGCACTGCATGGGAAACTGCAGACATCCCATCTCAAAGACAGCATTGGTGCTTCCGCCTGTGGGGCAGGAACCTATAAGCAGGCATAAGCATTGCAGCTATCAATAGACCCGAGTGATGAAGTCAGAGCCACACCAAGATCCAAACTTTCCCGATGGATTGGGGTTGTTTGGATTCAGGGAATGAGACTGAGCTGTGAAACTCTGATCTGGACCTAGATCCAAACATGGGAAAGCTCATGAGGACTCTGCTTGGGCCCTGTCTCTAATTGCAGGCATTTCAGACTAAACCAGAAGTGACAGGTAATGGGGGGGAGAGGAAAAAAGTTGCAAAAGAAAGTAGGTGAATTTGCTGCAGGTAACTGTAGGTATGTGACTGTATCCCGGTAAGTGGAGAAGAGTCAAAGAATTCCCCTGAAAAACTGATATAATCTTTCTCCATCAGTTCCAATGCTTGAATCAGCTCTCATTGCCTCTGGTACATGAATGAAAAGTAGCGATTCATAGATTGTAAAGCAAGTGATGTTTCTGGCAGTGTTCATTTCTTCCCTCTTACTCTATCCCCTTGTCTCTCCTTCATAGGGCAAGATTCTGATCTCAGTCAGTGGAATTATTCCAGATTTTCACTGCTGTTGCTGACCAGAGAATTTGACCCAGCTATGCCAGTTTATCACATTGTAACTTTTATGTCATTTCTTTAAATTTGGCCCCAAATATTTGTGATAATAACATGCCTGTGCAACTACTTTCCTACAAGTGTTTTCCACTGTATTTTTTACTGTGGGTTTTTGTTGAAATAAACACAAAAGAAATAAGAGCAAAGCTACAGTTACTGGAACCCCCGCAGCTAAAAAAATATAGCCTTGGAGTGCAGTTTAGATTCATTTTATTAGACATAATATTTGTCTACCAACAAAAATACAGACATCAAATGAAAAGTTTTTAAATTTTATTGAACACTTTAGCTAAAACTCTTTTGTCTCAGATAAAGTAATAAATCTGGGGACTTATACACTGGAATTACATTTAAATACTGGAGCTCAGTGAGACATCATATCTTGTAATGGTTGTAAGATATGACTTCCCATGATATAGTGGTGTGTAACAATATACCACATTGTTTACAGGATATATCCACACAAAATGCACAGATATAGCTGCTCGTATTTTATCATGCTTTGAGTGTCTTCTCTCTGTTTCCAGATAAATGCTCATGGTTTCTTTCTTTCTGTCTTTTTGTTGTTGTTGTTGTTCTCATGAATGGAGTCTAATGCCTTACAATGGCATGGTAATACTGAAGCCAACAGATACAGGGCAGCTATGTATGTGTGTATATATGACAAGGTCAGGGTACGGTATTTACTGGATATGAAAGGTATGTCATGTTTATGTGTATTCTATATGCACTATAGTTTGTGGGTGTGTGAAGGCAAATGCATATGTGTATATTTGTGAACATGTGACTGGACGTGTGTATATCTAGGCTCTTAGATATCATAAGTACTAGGTACTTTACCAATGCCATAAAGACAGTTTGTAAAGGCATAAGTGAAGTGTATAGGGTATGTATGTGCACATTTCTCTGTGGGGATGAAACGAAACTACAAGCTCCAGCCTGTTTTTCCTTTTGCCATGTTAAATACTTGGTATTTGCTCTTAAATGCTATTGGATTTGAGTCACTCTTGGACTATCAGGCTGGCACTAAGGGGTGAAAAACCAGCATATTGGAGTGGCATTGAATAATAAGTCCACTGGCTTCTCTTCTGGGGCTCCCGAGTAGGAAGCTGGCTCCCTCTGGCCTCTCATGGAAACCCTACTATCTGATTACAGTATTCTCCATTTGAAAGGTGAGCCAGCGCCTAGGGTTTTCTTACTTTCTTCTTTTTGTGTGTTATTAAGGCAAATCCCTCTTCACAGAAGCCAGGCTGTCTGAGGGAGTAAAACTAAGCTCTCTGTGAGGGCTTCCCTCTATCATCTCGGTTTGCTGTCCCCCAGCATCAACTCTGCATCACTGCCTGGCTCCCTCTCTGCACAGAGCGCACTGTTAAAAGATGCAACATGTGAAATCACATTAACCTCACAAGCCAAGGTGATAATTTGTTTCCACAAGGCCATCTGACACCCACAAGAGTCCATTCAGATCCCCCCTGAGTGGCAGGCAGAACCTGTGGGGAAGGCGATTCTCCTTGTTCAGGTTTTTCCTCTTTCTTCTTTCCTTTATCCTCCGAGTCTGACTTTCCAAAACAGATTTCCAGCCACTTCTAACTTTGGGATTGCGGGCTGGGGAAAGGTAGGTGATACTTCATGTCAGCCCATGGGCAGGATTAATCTAAAGTAGTGAGATGACATGGAGCAATGGTTTGTTTACATCTGGTATGGTAGAAAAGATCCTTAGCAAGCATATGGATGGATGGAGAGAGATGCTGGTTTTGTCAAGTAAATATACTAAGCTGACCTTCTGAAGGTCAGGATTTCATAGGCTACCTATGCCAGACTTCTTTCTCTAAAATTTCCCATTTTTGCCACCACTGATCCAGCTCCACCCACAGATGAGAACATTAGTGTAAATTGGGCACCACCAGCAATCAGTGCTTTAAGCACTGTGTGATATAATTCTGCTTTGAACAAGTTAGACAATGATTCAAATCCTGTTGTTTAGAGTTTTGTCCGTATTGAGCCAGGGAGAAAGGATGATTTTGTGGTTAAGGAATGGACTTAAAGGCACTGGATCAATTCCTCGCACTACTAGGCCTCCTGTGTGAACATAGGCAAATAACATGTTGTGCATTAATCAATCTGTGTAGATCCTGCTGGTGCACACTAAAGGTTCCCTGGTGTGCTCTAATATAGTCCTGTTTCAAATTGCACTATGTTAAAGGACACCAGCAGGGTCTAAATGAACCAACTAATGCACAACATGTTTGTGTGCTTCAGAGATCACACCTCCTTCTAGAGCACATTGCCCAATCGTGTAGAAAAACCTGTAGTTTCCCTGTGCCTCCTCTGTAACAGAGAAAATAATACTGCCCTACCTCACAGGGGTACTGCAAGGATAAACTCTTTAATATATGGGAGGAGTTGGGATAGTTCCCTGATGGGGACCAAAGAAGCACTTAAGTAGAATGATAAAGGCCCATCTTCACTTGCTGCCCAGTCATGTTTTGGATCCCTTTTAAACTACCATTCATAAATGTGGTGCTTTCGGGATGGGCAAACTCATGGTCAACTCATTCAACCACAGTGGATCCTAAAGTTCATCTAGAGCTGTCCCCCAGGCAGGACGGGGTTTGCATTCTGATGAAAAAAACTGAGCAGAGATGGGCCAGAGAAATCCAACAAGAAAATAGGATGAAAAGAGAGCAGAGAAGAAGCAAAGTGAAAAGCAAATACATGGAGAGTGTGAACAGAGGAGCAAGGAGGTGGGGAAGAGGAAGAGAGACAATCCAATGCAAAATACAGTAGACACACTAAGTACTAGGAAAAAAAATGAGGAATCCTTGTGGTACCTTAGAGACTAACATATTTATTTGGGTATAAGCTTTCGTGGGCTAAAACTCACTTCATCAGATGCATGGGGTGAAAAATACAGTAGGCAGGTATATTCATGTGCTGTAATATATATATCTGCCTACTGTATTTTTCACTCCATGCATCTGATGAAGTGAGTTTTAGCCCACAAAAGCTTATGCCCAAATAAATATGTTAGTCTCTAAGGTGCCACAAGGACTCCTCGTTGTTTTTGCTGATACAGACTAACCCGGCCACCCCTCTGAAACCTGTCATCAAGTGCTAGGCACTCACTTGTGCCAGTCTAGTTGCAGGAAAGACAGGCAGAATGCTTTTGGCCCTAACACAGGGCCAAAAGCTAAAATAACAAATTTATTTTTAAAACTGAATCAACTTTAAAACAGAACCATGGGTTTAAATTACAGGAAAAGATTTGCTGTCTAGTTCTGCGAACTCAGAAGTTCAGAGTAGATGAGACCGACCACATCTCAAACTCCACATGGCTCATCCATAATATTTTTGTAGTGTTGAAGATGTGCCAAGTGCGATCCAGAATATTGGGGCAGCTCTGTGCTGCTCTGTCTGTGCAAAGCTGCCATAAAGCCGGTGTACCTTGCTGTAGTGACCTCATCCCGCTGCTGGTGCAGGGGGTATGGCTAGGGGACAGTGGTATGGCCCCTGTATCCCAAACAGTCTCTAGTGACCATAACAGCCTTCTGTGGTCATTGGCAGCCAGAGAACTTGCACCTGGTAAAGGCTGCTCTAACTTTTGCCTCATTAGCAGAGCAGCAGAATGTGGTCCCAGGACTGGGAGACCACAAACATGTCTAACGGCCACCATAGCACTCCCCCCCCTTCCCCACCTTCTCTGCTGCCCAGTGCACTCCTCAACCCCAGCTGAAAATCTGGGTCACTAAGGGCACGTCTACACTTAAAACGCTGCAGTGGTGCTGCTGTAGCGCTTCAGTGAAGACGCTACTATGCTGATGGGAGAGCTTCTCCCGTCAGTGTAGTTAATCCGCCTCCATGAAAGACATTAGCCATGTCAATGGGAGAAACCATCCTGCCGACACAGCTGTCTACACTGGGGGTTAGGCTGGTATAATTGTGTTCAGGGGTGTGGATTTTTCATGTTTATTATGTATAGTGTAGTCCTGGTCTAAGATGACAAGACCCTTGCCCCAAAGACCTAACAATTAAGCAGACAATGTACAGAAGATAAATGGAATGCAACATAAATTGCTATGAATGAGGTAAAACTTAGCATCATTCTGTGAGTTCTCCTCTGTTAGATTTACAAACACAGTGTGTATAACACAGAATGAATGTTCTACACAAGCCTTTTGACTCTCCCAGAACTGGCTGCCTCTGTTTTTTCACCCTAGGCAGGTGAGCACAGAAAATGTCACCTTCCCACTCCCGCTATTAAATGCTGTGACTTTTGTTCATATGTGCATGTGCGGGGTTTTTTTTTTTTTTTTTTTAAACTTCAATTTTGTTCCAAACTGTTGATGTGATTTTGCTTCTTGCAGCTGCACGGTTGGTATGGCAACAGTGTTGGTCCCTCTCAAAACAAAACCAAGAAGAAGAAAAAATATTAAAAATAAGCAATTTTAATAATGTCACGAAAAGCAGAGAGGGATCTAAAAATCCATTAAGAGCTGGAGTGATCTTCACCATGGGAAGTGCTCCAACTCTCTTTCCCTTTCTGTCACTTGCTCTGTCTTCAACCCCCTGAAAGGTAACCTTTAAAACACACTCTGCAGTGTGGTACTTAAACCTCTGGCATTTACCTTCATTTCATTCTGGCTTTTATTTCTTGCAGAGGGAGGAGGGCTTTTATGTCAGAAGAGGACGCTGGTATGCTTTTTCCCCTTAGCTTGATTATTTCCCCCTCTTGTGTTCTAGTTTCACACTGCTGCTACCTTGGGTAATGCTCCAAAAACATATTAGCCACTGAAACTCTAGCTGGATTTCAAAATGTGTTCCTCCATCCCATTGAGCAAGTGCATCTCCACCAGGACTTAGGAGGAGGCAGCAGGACAATGTCTGATAATATTCTAACCTCCAATAGTTCCTTATAGCTGAGGTTCCTCCAATGCTTCAGATTTAATGAATTACACCTCAGTGTACTGCGGTGTGTGGGTGTAGGTACGGTGGGGGTGTATTATAAGGCAAAGGGAGGCTAAGTGTCTTGCCCTAGGTCACAAAAGAAGTCTGAGGCAGAGCCAGGGAGTGTAGCCAAGGTTTGCTGACTCTCAGTTGTGGGCTTGAATGACAGAGCTAGAGGCTGCCTCCGGCCAATATTTCCTTCCTTTAGTACCCTTTTAACAGCCTTTTAGATGGCCTCCCCCACCCCCGCAATATAAGTAGCATCAGGGCCGGCTCTACCATTTTTGCCGCCCCGGCCCCCAAGCAAAAAGAAAAAAAAAAGCCGCTCGGACTGTGCTGCCCCAAGAATGGATGCAATGCCTCCCCTTAGCATGTGCCACCCTAGGCATGTGCTTCTTCCACTGGTGCCTGGAGTCAGCCCTGAGTAGCATATAGTCCAGCTGTAGGCAACTTTTGGCACGTGGGCCACCTGGGAAAGCCCCTGGAGGGCTGGGCCAGTTTGTTTACCTGCCACCTTCGCAGGTTCGGCCGATCGTGGCTCCCAATGGCTGGGGTTCACCGCTCCAGGCCAGTGGGGGCTGTGGGAAGCATTGGCCAGCACATCCCTCATCCCGCGCCACTTCTCGCAGCCCCCATTGGCTTGAAGCAGCGAACTGCAGCCAGTGGGAGCCACTACTGGCCAAACCTGTGGATGCGGCAGGTAAACAAACTGGCCCAGCCCGCCAGGGGGCTAACCTGGCGGGCTGCGTGCCAAAGGTTGCTGATCCCTGATATAGTCTATCTAATGTATTTATCCTCACAACCCCTCTGAAGTAGGGCAGTGCTATTATCCCCACTATACAGATGGGGACCTGAGGTACAGCAAGACTAAGTGACTTTTGCAAGGCCACTCAAGGAGTCTTTAGCGAAGCAGGGAACTCACTTTCCTGTGTCCCAAGCAAGCGCCCTAATCACTGAGCCATCTGTCGTGCTATGCTAATTTGTGTGTCATTCCAGCAGACGGCGATTTCTGGGGTATATAGATACCCTGGCCATAGTCCTATTCTCCTGGACTTAACTCCTACACTGGGAAACTGCAGATGGCATAAGACATATTCCCACCAGTCTGCAGCACCTCAGGGCAAAATTCCCACAAGCTAGTTAGGTCAGCACTACCACTGCCTTGCAAAGTAGCTGTACTTGAGCCAACGATCGGGTCCACTATTTCTGAGCTCCATCTTCATTTGCTGTTGGACAGATTGCCCTCTGTCCCCCAGCAGACTATCTGGGTGCCTAAAAAAAGATGATTCTTCTGAAGGCTGCTGCACTAATTCCAGGGATGTCTTCAGCTTCGTGAATCTCTTCCTATTTATTAAACCCTATTCATCATCTTAGTCCTCATTAAGTCTTGACATTGGCTTAAATATTTAAATGAGATGAAATGAAAAGATTTCAGAACAGACAGGAACCTCTGGCAGAAACTGAAGAAAAATCACTAGATTAAAAGAATCTCACTCTCTCTCACTGGGTAATCACTAGAGAAAGCTTCTTTCGCATTCCGCCCACCCCTCTCCCGCCCCATTCACTTGTATAAACTGGGGAAATCTACTGCTCATGAAAATGCAGAACCTATAACACTGGGCTTGTTTCCCAACTGCCCAGCACTTGTGTAACCACTCATGACGGCCCAAAGTGTAACATGCCACCAGTTGAACATGGCAATGTTTTGCACCCACTTTGCACAAATGTAAAGGACAGCACAAGGTTCAAGACAGTGGAGAATCAAACCCTCATTCTTAAGCAGAGCATGCAAAAAGCACTGGATAAGCCTCTCTCTACACTTCTACCAATGCAACTTATTCTTGTCCTATCCTGTCATCTGCTATGTCAACCTTGAGCTCCCACTCACAGCTTTGCCAGTGCACCCTCATCTGGAACTCACAACTCTCTGCTATTCCAAGACCGAAAGGGTAACCTATCTCTCTGTCCTGCAGAGTCCCCAAAAGGAGAAAGTTTGCAGAACTTCACTTCTCCAGCACCACTCACCATAAATAATATTTCCTGACAAAGTACTTGCCAAACACCCATGCCAACCCAGTCTCAAAGAAACATTGCTTCTCTCATTCCTCTCTCATTTGTAACAAAATCTTAGTGCTCAGCCAGGGTGTTTATTTCTATGGTACCTCCTTGCAATCAATTACTCAGGCTCACCTTAGAAGCTCCAACCCACCACAGAGACTGCCACTCTTTTGGCCCATTCTGGGACCTCTTAAGAGCTGGACTAAGGAAGCCTTTTGCAGTGCATAACAAGAATAACTTTACTGCATCTACTAACTTGGGAACATAGCTACATATTTTAATGTGCCAACATGGTGCTTTTTCTATTAAATATCGACACATACCAGTGCTGCCAACTCTCAGAATTTTATCACACATCTTGCTATATGTGATGTTTTTTTCTTAAACACTAAGGTCCTGGAGTCAAGTGATTAACTGAGAATCTCAGCTTCCATTTAAGAAAAAAGGTTTCTCGCTCTCCTAGCTGGAGAGAGAAAATTGAAAACACTACTTGACTGGGCCCCAAAGCCTCAGAAATCTAAAATAAAAAGAGCCTGAAATATATTATTAAAAAAGTCATGATTTTGTGGCCTGACTGATGCACACGGAATGGTTCCGGATTAACTACTCCTGACTAACATCATATGTAGACACTAATTTCAAAATGAGAGGATCCACACAGTGCTAATCAAGAACAATTAACCAGGAACCACTCCGTCTGCAGATAAGTCCTAAGACATTCAAGAACTCCCAATCAAAGCCCTATGAAACTGTAAGCCTTGGATTTGGAGAGAGGCTGTCAACATTTTATTACTCTGATTTGCCCTCCTGCTGTTTCAAAAGCCTGTTATAGAGGTTCAGTCAAAGAACAGCCCTTTGGTGCTAAGGAGTTTTATTCCCTCCTCCATCTCTCTCTCACTTGGAACTCTAAAACATAAAAAAATATTTCTGAAGCAATCAAAGAGCTAAGCATCTCCACCTGCAGCTCAGAAAAGCTTGACATACTCAGCTTGCTGAGAAATATAGATCAGGTGTGATACTTGAGGAGACAAAAGAAAAGAATAGAACAAGCAGGGATGAAAAGACCTGAGATGTATATAAATAACACTGTCAACACTTATGCTTTGTCCATCTTATCCTCTCTCTTAGAGTTTTTTATCCTATCCCAGATGTCTCTTAACCACCCTTAGAGTCAATGGCAGATGCAAGTTTCTCATGTGAGAAAGGAAAAGCTACTCAGACAGCCAGGTTCTCCATTCCACCTGAGCTATATTCAGAGTTGGAACAGAAGAGTGAAACAAAGGTAGCTTTATGACATGTCTGTGCATTCCCATGCTCTACACCTGCCCACTTTGCTATGTATATTAGCACAGCCTGAGGATCATGACTGAAGCTAGGCTAGAGAGAGAAAAGTGTCTGGCCACACCTACTTCCCCTGACCATGCCCCTAGTGTGACCCCTACTAGGAACATACCTATGTGGTCAGATCAGCTTGCAGACAAGATTCAAGCCCTGAGGGACTGATTGGGGACTGTGAGGAACCAGGGTAGGTATTTAGCTAAACAATCATAGAAGCCCCAGGAAAAACTCTGCATGACCAAAGTATACATGGGTTTTTCTCCAGAGAGTGTAGGGAGATTCTCATGTGAAGTATCAGAATCCTGGCAGGGTATTAAATCAGAGATTTACAAGAAAACAAAGGAAATTTCAAAACAGAACAATTTTGTGAAATGACATTTCAGGCCAGTAAGCACAGTTCAAGAGAGCACAAAGCACTAAATATATCTGTAAAACAAAGGCTATCACAAGCTAACATTACAATTCTTCATACCAGCTTATGTGCACAGACTATTAAACAGAAATTCTCACCGGCTAACCATTTGCTAAAGTCAATAAAGCACACCCAGAAGGACCTTCATTCTAGGACCTCTCAAAACACAAACCATGTTTTAAAGTTGGGATCCCAGGAGAGAGAGGGCTGGAGGAAAAGAAAAGATGGGAGACAGAACAGGAGATTTCTCATTCTCACTCTACCAAATTGCCTCCAAGTAATCAGATGTCACTGGCAGCTTAATGACTCTTTCAAATGGGGTTCCTGCCTGACAGTTGTCTTGGTGCAAATCGAACAGAGGGAAGTGAAAGGAAAAAAGAGGCCCTTAGGTCAGCATGAGAGGAAGGTGGGAAAAACCATCTCTCCACCAGTCCTTTAAATGACAGAATCCCTGGAAGCTTTATTATTATGCTTCATGTGACTTTCTCCAAGTTAGAAGGATCCAGAGAGACAGTGCTCACATGAGACAAAGAAGAATGGGAAGTACAAAAAGGAGCTAATGTGCATAGAGAAAAAATCAAGCCAAAACACACTAGTCAGAAACAGAATGTTTCTGGATAGACAGACCCAAAAGAGCCACCTAATCCAACCCTTTCTACTTGGAGTCTATCCTTTACATCACAATGGGCGTGGCCAGTTATAGGGTTGCTATACGTCACCATCACAGCCCTGAAGTAGTGTTTTGCTCTGCGAAATGGCATGGTGGGGCATTATCCAATCTCCTGCAGATCCCACACTTGCATGTTAAATTTGCTCAGTAAAAAAATCATTTTTTCAGCTGCCAGCCCTGCAGTCTGGGGCCTTATCTAAACTAAAAAAAGAGCCACGTTTCAGCACAGTTGGGGCCAAATCATGTTACAAGTATACTCCACTCTTGTCTGTTTGAACAGAAAATCCATGCTTGAAAATCCATGTTTTGAATCTGGTAGAAACCTAGGCTGAAATATAGTCCGTTAATGTGTTTTCTGTCCACGAAGGAAAGAATAACACAACCGTGTTTCGAAATCCTATTTAAACATAGTTATTGTTGTAAGGCTTTCACCTGGATTCTGTAGGCCAAATAAGACTTGCAGTGACACCAGTACTACCCTGTAGTTATTGAGTTATGCCATTAGTGACACTTGTGAAAACCCATTGACTTCAAATAATGCCTTGGCTTATACCTGTGCCACTCCACTGAAGGTTAAAGGGGTGGCACGGGTAACTATGGCCTTCAGACTGTAATGTCCAGTAGCATTTTGTGAACATTGAACTACATTCCAATGCACCCACACTCACACCCTTTGCTGTTTGTTTTTCCACTAATATTTTTGCGAGCAATGTTTGGATCTCGCAGGGGCTGAACTGCTGCCTGTTCTGCTGAATGCAATCTGTGCTCTGGCCCACTGCCACACTCCCCTAGATGGTCCTATTTGGGGAGTGCCCCCCATACAGGATCTCCTCCCTCTGGATTTTGCATTGGAGAGGGTGTTCCTCTGTTATAGTCCAATTATAGATGGCTCTTTGCAGGTGTGCAGGGGAGGAGAAGGGTGCAAAGAGTCTTCCTGCCGCTCCAACAACAGTCAGTCACAACTAGTCCCTGACTAGTGAGAGTAGAGAGATTGGTCCCTCTGTGCATGCCAGGGGCAGGAAGGAGCAGGCATGAGGCTGCGCCAAGGCATTCTACAGAGAGCAGGCTGTAGACCAGAGGTCGGCAACCTTTCAGAAACAGTGTGCCAAGTCTTCATTTATTCACTCTCATTTAAGGTTTCGCGTGCCAGTAATACATTTTAATGGTTTTAGAAGGTTTCTTTCTATAAATCTGTAACACGTAACTAAACTATTGTTGTATGTCAAGTAAATAAGGTTTTTTAAATGTTTAAGAAGCTTCATTTAAAATTAAATTAAAATGCAGAGCCCCTTGGACTGGTGGCCAGGACCTGAGAAGTTTGAGTGCCACTGAAAATCAGTTTGTGTGCCACCTGCGGCACATGTGCCATAGGTTGCCTACCGCTGCTGTAAACTATGATGTAGCCTGCAGAGTCTCTCTGTACAAGGGATTGTGGGGAGGGACTGTTGTTCTCTGAAGTACGGACACCCCCTCTTCTCTGAGCTGCGGCTAACTGGCACAATTTAGCTCTTTATAGTTGCATGCTCAGTAAAGAGCAGACCCATAGGCCTAGCTTGATAGAGTGTCTCTTTGTCCCTCTCCATCAATACCTTTTTCTAACCTGGCTAGCACACCAGCTCTAGTTCTGAAGTGTTATAGATTTTTGGAGCTTATAGTAGAAATTGCTGATTATTTGGTAAACACTGAAGTGCCCAGATGGCTAATCTTCCTGTATCTTAAGTGTCTGGCTCTCCAGCTCTTGTAGGCTGGGATTTACCTGTGTCTGTGATGGGTGAAAAAAAAATAGCTGAGATTCTGTATTAGTGTTAACTGTCATATAAGTAAAGGATATGTTGTCGGTGAGTGCACTGGGAACAAGAAGAACTGGGACTGGATTAATGCCTGTCTGGAATGGACTCTTGATACAGTTCCTAAGGGGTGACTGTGAAATGGATTTCTGCGTCCACTCAGATGTAGAAGCCTTGCAGAAGGAATACAAAAAGTTACAAGTAAATCATTCATTTAGATCCCACTTCCACCATCTTAATACAAGCCATCCTATTCCAAGGTGGAGCTGGGCAAATAATGAACAAGTAATTCAGATAAAATTTGCCTCTTTTTCTGTTCCCACATTTTCTGTGAACAAATTCTCAGATTCATTAGTCTGCAGATTGTTCACCAAGTGTGACGATTTAAAGTGTGGGCTTTGATGGTTAGTTACCATAAGTTACATGGTATTGTTCCTTTTTCCAGATTTAGATAACATACAGTACATAACTAAAACTATCCAACAGCACATTGCATTTTGTAATGTATTTTCCAGTGTAAAAACTGCCATTCAGTATTAATAATCGACAGTTATTGACTAATTCTGCAATTCAAAATTGGCTTACGGTGAATATTCAAGCATTTGAGCTAGACTCACTTTTTGTGCATTTTCATGCTAGTGAGTATCAAGCATCTACCTGTTCACGGCTAGCGAGCATGAGAGCAGTACCAGGTTTACAATGGCACCATGGCACTGGGCCCACACTCTGCTCCGCCCCAAAGCCCTTTCGCTACTCAGCCTCTTCTCCCCACGGCCCTTTCCTGCCTGCCACTCAGTCCTCTCCACCCCCTTCCTCTCTCGCTCCCTGCTCGCTCCTCTCCTTCCCCTCCCACTCATGCAAGTGGCAGGCAAGGCCTTGGGTAGGAGGAAAGAGGCCGAGCAGGTCCTCAGGTCGGAGCAGGGGTGTAGCCATGATCTGAGTGCCAGGGCCCACAAAAGATTAATCCAGCCCTGCATGAGAGTGTCATGAATATGGCTGAATCAAAAGTCACTTCTGTATCTGAATTAATATTCACAAATAGTCTTTGCACCAGTGCAGCATTCCACTCAGCTTTGTACTCCAACTGGTTTGCAGAGTGTCATTTTCACTTGCTTAGCATCTAATTTATATGGCAAACAATCAGAAATACAAATACAATACAATCGAAATGGACACAACTTGCTATTTAATTACAACGTAGTTTTAAAAATATAAACAAGTAAAGTAGGAGTTATCTAGGACTGCATGCTCACAAGAGACAGTTTTTAACCAGCTCCTCACATATTAGCCCATGCCAAAGGTACAGAAGAGAAGACATGGCTGCAGGTGACCAAGAAAGTATAGGGAAGCATTATGCTAAGGTTTTACAGATAGCTGACTCAGAATAGAGAGGAGTGTATTATGTTTAGGGTTTGAGGTGGATTGGAAACCAGTGGAGATCCTAGAGCACAGATGTGCCATATTCCCTCTAAGCACATAGGCAATGACATTATGAAGTTTCCAAATGGCCTTCAAGTGCAGCCCAAATAGAATGCATTGCAGTAATCGGACAGGAGGTGACAAAGGGATGGATAACTCTAGAGAGGTCCATCTCCAAAGAAAAAGGCCAGGACCATCTAGCCAAACCATTATTGCTGCTGCCTTTACCAGCCAGGAGCAGCTTGGAAGCCCACACAAATAAGGCTTAAGTGGAACTTAAATGGTGCAGCAGCCTTGTTCTGGCTCTGTGCATGGGAGTGAATTTCACTCACAGTGACAAAACCTACTAAGAAAGAACAAATGTAGAAAATCATCCATTGTTTCTATCTCAGGGACAGGGAATTGGGTTCTAGTGACAACTGTGCAAATCACAGCTGAAAATCTTGAGTCACCAAAGTCCCTAGAGATAAAAATCCATCCTTATGTCTCATACAGCTTGACTGTATATCACTTATAATCTTTACCAAAACGTGCACCAAAATTACAAAGTCATTGAGTGACCACACACAGACTTCCACTGAAACAAACAACGTGAGTGAAAATCAGTGTAGTTATTTTGGTGCAAAACCGTCCTTAGATGCTGGAGCCTGTAGTTTCTTTAGGTTGCATCTCTGTATGAAAGATAAAGGTGACTGAAATCTGCGTTTAATGCAAACTAGATGGGCCCTGGCATACTCGACAAGCTGCATATAAAGATCTCACCTACTTGAATTATTCATCCCCAAAAATCACATCCTTCACCTTGGCAAAGTGTCCCAGTGGGGATGGTTTTCCCTTCACTACAAATGATACAAATCTCTCAGTGATAGTTGTATGTGGTTTGGATTCATTTCATGCCTACCAGCCATTCCATATCCTCAGTTGCTTTACTGGAATTCCTTAGTGGTACACTGTATTTAGGAGTTTCTTTCTTAGGCTTCCATCTGCTTTTGCAGAGAAACTACTGAGTTAAAGCCAGCAGCTGTTTTTCCTCCTCCTGGACTGCATATCAGGGTACGTCTACACTGCACGATTATTTCGAATTAGCTTAAACCGATATTACAAAACAGATCTAATAAAATCGGTTTAGCGCGTCCACAGTGGGATCACGAAATCGATTGTTTGCGTCCATGGTCAAAGCGACCAGTCGATTTCGAAGGCTGTGCAACGTGGGTAGCTTGTTCCTCCAGCATCCCATAGTTCCCACTTCCGGCTTGGAGCACAGTGCCTTGATGGGGCAGAAAACATTCCCCAGGTGTGCTGGGTACAGCCTCACCCCTCCCTTTGTGAGGCAGCAGACAACCCTTTGCGCCTTTTCCCGAGGCATTGAGCAAACGCCATAAGCACAGCAATCCTGGACCCTGAGATCACAAACGGTATCCTGACCGTTGTCAACACTCGCGTACTCTCTGCCAGCAGCATTCAGTACACAGAGGGTACATTTACAGTACTCAAGGAATTATTTATTTTACTTCTCTTTCACGTCTGGGGGGGGAAGAGACTGACGAGCTGTTCCGTGAACACGCAAGACACCATGTATGTAGCTACAGACATTGGGCGCTCATACCAGAATGCAAATAGTTTTCAGAGACTGCTGTGAGACGTGTAGCTGTAGTCCTCATTACCCCCTCCCTCCCTCCATGAGCATCTGTTTGAGTCTCTCTGGCTTCCGTTACGGTTGTCACGCACCGCTGTGTATCCTGGAGTTTTTTTTTCAAGAGCTTTGGCATTTCCTGTTTTTAACGGACTCTAATAAAACAGATTTTGTCTCACCATACAGATCAGATCTAGTATCTCCCGTAAGGTTAAATGCAGGAGCTACTTTGCATTTGAACTGCCATCGCCACGCCGCTTGATCAGAGCTGGACACGTGAAAGCAGGAATGCATTCTAAAGGTCTCGGGGCTTTCCTGTTTACCGCACTCCGCATCCAAGTTCGGATTGCGGACCAAGCGGTCATGTGCACTGTGGGATACCTCTAGGAGCAATAATGTCGATTTCCGTCACACGACCCTATCCGAGTTATCACTTTCGAATTAGCGCATACAAAAAAAATTAATAAGGCTACTCCTCTCGTCTGGGAGGAGTTCCGAAATCGATTTAAGGAGCCGTTAACTCGATATTAATGACGACGTGTGTGAACGGGTACAGTGTTTAAATCGTATATCGGCATTAAACGATTTAAAGTCGCAAGTGTGACCTGGCCTCATATCACAGATAAAGAAGAAACCTAAATAAACAGGAACTCCTTTTTTAACTTGAAACAACTGTTATGAGAGTAGGATATTCACTTCTGCTTATGCCTTAGACACCACAATAATACCAGCTGTTAGCAGGACCAGCGCAGTGTTTGTGTGCCTAGGTGCACGGCCATTTCGGCGCCCCGCGCGCTGCTCACCGCGGCTCCGGTGGACCTGTGCGACCTGCCCCAGGAGTTCTGCGGAGGGTCTGCTGGTCCCGTGGCTCTGGTGGAGCTGCCACAGGCGTGCCTGCGGGAGGTCCACCAGAGCCGCGGGACCAGCGGACCCTCCGCAGGCACGCCTGCGGCAGGTCAACCGGAGCCGTCTGCTGCCCCCCCCGGCAAAATGCCACCCCCCAATAATCCTGGCACCCTAGGCGATTGCCTAGGATGCCTAAATGGAAGCGCTGGCTCTGGCTGTTAGAGTGAAACCATATACTCAGCCATCTAGCATTTGGGTCTACATGCAGTTACGTAAGCCAGGACATGAGGTTTGTGGCACAGGATGGATGGTTCCACCAGAATTTAGGTGCATGTACACTCCCAAGCTCTGGTGGGACACTGTAACATGCCAGGCAGAAGCAGCTTCACTTAGAGGTTAGCAAATACAGCCACCAGTTTTGGAAACTAAAGCCTTATTAGTTGATTTGAGGTCTATACCCTGGTAGTGACTCTTGCTCATCTCTGTCTCAACAGAAAAGGGCTCACATATTGTCCATCTAATTTATGTTGGATTTTTCTTTCTTTCTTTTTTTTTTTAATTTTCACAAACTCCTAGCATAGTCATGGGCAAGTGGACTCAGCCGCATCAATTTGTGCTTGCCTCATTCCCAAAGATGCCCCAGAGGAAATCCCCTCTGATAAACAGCATCCGACAGCCAGATTAGCCACTTTCATCTTCTTTCTGAAGCAGGTTGGCATTGAGGAGGCAGGTCAGAGGGAGACTAAGCATTGGGTGGGGCTCAGTCAACACCAATTGTTTGTGCTCCTTGGAATGGTTTAAACCGATTACAGCCTGGAGGCCTCTGGGGCAATCTTCAGGGAGTGGGGGCTCAGGAGAAGATGAGATTCCTTTTTTTTCGTTCTGTCAAGCTTGTTCTGCAGGGCTGGGGAGTGCAAGATAGATAGAAAGGATAAGGGGGCATCCAATTAATTCTAATTTAAACCAAATTTCATTTGCTTTATAATTAGAACAGCGGGCATGTTTTAACAATTGATTATCTCTCCTGGACAGTCGTTCATATTCTTCTCGGCTACTTTTTCAGGCTTTCCAAGCAAGGTTAGCTTTAATTTTAACACTTTTTTTTTTTTTTTAAATAGAGTTGCGGAGAGCTTTCTGCCAGGGATTTGTACTGAAAAATAAAATAAGGCAGAGACATAGAGGTGTCCAGCTGTGCCAGTGTCAGGTCCTGGTGTGGGAAAGTGACCACCTTCAGCATTCAGAATAGAGAACATGCCCTTCAGAGTCAGGCTGGCACACGGAGATTTGTTTGTGTACATTCTCTTCCATTTTAGCAGAACTTGATAATCAACTCTCTTTTACTGAGTTAATATATGGGAATAAACTCATATAGGTCTTTAGGCAATGGCAGGACAAGCAGAAATTAATTCTCAGTTTGTTTGAAACTTGGTCTCAGTTCCTTCACTGTTCCCTACTTAGCCCCATGACAGGTGGCCTGCCCTCACTAAATAACCTTCCAATGGCTCCCCTTTACATTGAGCCCCAAATGGTAACTTCTCATCCTTGCCTTCAAGGCCTTATGCAACCGTCTCTCTTATCACAGCTCCCCATA